>NC_142788.1:22885537-23064912 GCF_988280905.1 Pimephales promelas | reverse complement strand
ACCTAACCTTTCTTAAATTTGGCAATACAAAACTATTGTCTTAATCTGCTGCAATTAATCATCTGGGAAAAGTATGGTGATTTCTATTAGTTATTTTTATGCTGTTCATCTGTATTGTCTTGCCTATTTTTCAATATTAAATTGCATTGTAATGTACAGTGTGTCTGTTCCTCAAAGCCTCATTTTCATTCGCATCACATTAAGCGTGGCATCTACCCTGACTGAAGTTCATTGTGAGCGTCCCCTATACTAACCGCACATATTGTCACATAATAAAATAGCAAATTGGCACCATACTTTAGATGGCATGGTCTGATTAAGAGTGCCTTCACACTTCATTATGGCCTAATGAGAGAGTCTCACATCTTCGGCAGGTTGGACACCTTGCATTCATTGTCATCCCACCTGCCTTGATTGATGTCTTCGTGTTAAACCTCCTATGTAATGTGAAAAGTTTGAAAGTATGAAAAGTTTATATGAATAAAAAAAATATAACTGTTGGCTTTGAAATACCACTACCTAGAGGTATTCACTCAATCAAGCTACCAACTTTTTGGGGGTTTTTGAACCACTGATGGACTGACTCCACTATATCTCAAATGGCCCATTTCACAACAAAATCTCATCTCATCAAGTTAGTCTGTTTTATATATACATTGAGAACAGTTCGTAATTTGTAGTCTTGCTGTTGCTTCAACTGATGAGCCAGTCAGACTGAGAAATGGAGAGAAGTCCTGCGTGATTGTGGGAATATAATTATGCCTTAATTGCTTGCCATTTGATGTGCTGTCATTTGTCACAGCCCACAGACAGCAAATAATGGCTTCTGTCATTGTCAGTTTGTCACATTGCCATGCAGCCTTGAGAGAGAATCAGCAAAGAGATGAATAATATTTGTCCTGATTTACTGATAAGCTTGTCTGTGTTGGAGTTTTGCGGTTTTCTCGTTTGCTTTTTTGTGTGTATTATATCATCAAATGTTCTGAGAGAATGTGAGATGGTCAGCCTTTTTGTGCCTGGGATTGTTTGCGGAGTCAATATATTTTACAATTTCTCTCTTCATAAAACTAATGATAGAATCCCAGTAAACCTAATAAGCAGAGGCTTCCTGGGGCTAATTTATTCACTCTGTCCACACAGAGCGTAGAACAGTAATAAAAAAATTAAACAAAAATATAATACGATGTTATACGATATCACGGCAAAATGCTAACAGCAAAATCTATTGTTTGTCAAACGTTGCTCTTGAAAAGTTACTGCCGATCTAAATCACTACAAACCAATCACATTTGAGGTTCAGTGACTGTCAGAGCTGCCTATTTAGGCAACAGGCAGCCTTGATACGGTTTGTAGCTGTATGTGTGTGTAAGCCCTGATAGCGTGCAAACAGCGTGCGTGTAGCCGATGGACAGTTTACATTGATTCCCGTATCAGCTCTGACAGGTGCTACAGTCTGACACGGCCCAGGCATCTTGTTTATGCTTGCTGAACACTTTTTGTATTTCTTAAATTGAGTAAACAGAAGCTGCCTGGGGATAATTTATTCACTCTCCAGTCCGCACAGTGGGATGAACAGTAAGGAACCGCACACACCTGTCAATACGACAGAGCAGACACAACCTGGTACATATAGCAGACAACAACATATAGACATTATCTCTCAGATGGAGATGTGAAATGTGTTCTCATATGTTTAGATCCAGATCTGGATGGAAGCTGAACTTATAAAAGCAGTGGTGTTTTGACGGACTCGTGAAATAAAGAGGCACTGCTTCCCTTGACTAAGGAGAAAACACCCCTGGTAGAAAGCATTGCAGAGATCTCCTCTGTCTGTCTAGCCCTCTCTCACTCTTTCTCTCTTTGTGAGAGACTCGGGATCTCAATGCTCTGCGGAGTATAGTATAGTGTTTGTTTGCTCATGAGTATCTGAGTGCATTGACACGGTCAGGGAATTTGTGTCAGCACAAAGACACACTCACTTGTTTGTTCTGCTGGTGATCGAAAGAAAGAGAGAGATAGAGAAAGACTTTATGTTCTTAATGCTCTTACTGTCTTACTAAATGAATACTACACTGTATATGTACAGTACCTGCTAGATATTTGTCAAATGGCCTCACTACGTTGCATGTTTATCAGCACAAAAATAAAAATGGCTCTTAATGCTAAATCAATATATACATCAAAGTTTGGAGTTGGGGAGATTTTTTTATGTTTTTGAAATAAGTCTCTTGTGCTCATCAAGGCTGCATTTATTTGATCAAAAACAGTAATATTGTGAAATATTATTAAAATGTAAAATATCAGTTTTCTAATTTAAATTTATTTGTGTGAAATGATTCACACTGTGAACAGTATAAACTGGGTAAAATACATTGGTCAGTATGGTCCCGTTGTGTGCAGTATATTATTATTTATATTATCTCTATATATCTCTTTAGAACATTAGTGTGCAGGAATCCCATACCAGAAAATTTTGCTTACCCAAAATCAAATGTAGTACGTAAAAAAATATATGGTTTTGTAGAAACAATCTTACTGACGAGAGGAGAGTGAGTTCCTCCTGCCAAGACTAACAAGATTTCTCTCTAGGATTGATCCTCCTCCCATCTATACAATGTTAGGAATTGCCAAGACTGATCTATTGTAGAGCTCTTTTGAAATGGCATTGTGAAGAATGCCTTAGAAATACCTAACTTCAATTGAACTATAGTTTTGATTTGCACACTTTGTGATCCAACACTGGACACACAATCCTAATTGTATGCCACATTAGCTTGTCATTGCAGTATAACGGTGCCCTTAACCTCTCTTAGATCTTTCAAAGAATCCATTATTTCACAGTGCAGTGTGTGTGTGTGTGTGTGTGTGTGCCTGCAGATATGCGTGTACATGTGTGCATATATCCATGCAAGAGTGTGTGTGTGAATGCACCAAGACTGCTTTGTTTTCCAATTCTCCGCAGGTAAATAAATATTCCCTGTGTGCGTTGTAGAGGAGCCGTAACCATAGAAATGGATATTTGATTTATTCCAGAAAGAGCCAAGCTCTTTGGCTTGAGTGCTTGCAAACAATATGTTTGGGAAGAAAGCCGGCACTCAGCATCACAGATGTCTTCTCAAAATCACATGACTCATTTCAGCCCTGGCAGAGTGTCCTGTCCGTTCCCTGGCCACATGGGCGAGAGTCGCTCCTCAGCCTATATGGGTCACTAATGGGTCAGCAGTGTGGGAGAGGAAATAACTGAAAGCTAACATTTTGCAGCAGTGTGGTAGTTTAGCTAAGTAGTCAATATTGTAACAGTGAAATGTGGAAAAACTCTACATCACTGTTTCAACTTTCATCATGGCTTTTTACCAGAGCGAATAATTAATCATTATCATTAAAAACACATTTTTATTTTTTTTTATTGATAAGATTCCTGAAAGAAGTCTCTTTTGCTTACCAAGACAACAATATTGAAACATTTTAATTTAAAAAAAAAAAGAATAATTGAGGTCCTAACCCATTTAATTATTTATATACCAGTAAAAATACTTAAAACTCAATCTTAAATGTAACTTGGAGCCTAGTGTAAAGACCTGAGGACTGGTGTGATAAAGCATCTAATTATTGCAATATTTTTCAGATGATAATATGCTTATGTAGTTATTGCTTTGACATGACTACTGAATCTAAGGTCTGACTCTAGAGACACACCAAGATTCCTGACTTGATTTTTAGTTGTTTGACCCCTAGAGTGATGGTATGCGTTCACCTTGAGAACTTCATCTTTATTTCCAAATGCAATGTCTTCAATTTTGTCTTCGTTTAACTGAAGAAAGTTTTGGCACATCCAACTGTTTACTTCATCAATGCATTGGCACAGAGAGTCAATGGGGCTGTAGTCTTTAGGTGATAGGACTAATTAGAGCTGTGTGTCATGCATCGCAATTAGTCGCATCCAAAATAAAAGTTTGTGTTTATATAATATATGTGTGTAGTGTGTATAATTATTTTGTACATATAAACGGCAGATAAACATGCATGTATATATTTTATTTTGGATGTGATTAATCGCTATTAATCGTTGCCCAGCCCTAATTTGAATTAATCATTCATTAAATTAAATATCAGGTGTCTTCTAGAGTAAATCTGTTGAATTGTCTGTTATAAAAAGTCATTTTCTATGGCGGACCCCCATAACCCCTACCATACTCTTGTTATTCAGATAAAGTCATACCGAACAGGGTTCTTTACTAACCACGTTTCTGTCTGTGTTTTTTCCCCAGTGTCTGTACGGCTGTTACGTCCACTCCTCCATCATCCCCACCTTCCACCGCAGGTGCTACTGGCTTTTACAGGTAAGAAACCTGTTGGGAACTCAGTTACCTATTGTTATATTTGAAGCCATCATATTTTTCCCCTCTTTTCACCCTTACCATTTAGTAATGAGCAGCACACCTTCGAGGGTAGTGTAATTCAGCTGTAATAGAGAGAGGCAGGGAGATTAAACGTTAACCCCTCAGCCCGCTGGAGCCTGAGCTCCATGACTGATCAAAGCTGACCTCGAAACTACAGCCCAACTCTGAGAGAGGTCCAGAGAGGGATCGCATGCAGATGAAACCTTTAAAAGAGCACAAAAGATAAATATCAGGCTTTTAGAACATAAACTAAGGATGGACTCACAAGTGACAGCCACCATCGATCATGAAACACAATAATTGCTTGACTTTTTAAAAACATTTCACACATGTTCAAAATCCAGTAACAATAATTAATTGATTTTTTTTTATTCAATATTTTTAATTGCTGTGTCATTTTGATGGCACATTATGACAAAAGTGTTGCTTGCCATAGCAGACACTAATTAATGTTATAGATTAAAAAACTCTATCTTCTGTGTTTACTGTGACACAAAATGCTCCTAATTGGAAGAACATTAGTGCTTTGGCATCTTACTTATTACAGACTTTGAAAAGAGGAAAGTGAAAGCTTTTCTAGCAACATTTCCTTCTTCTAAGAAATGTTATTCTCAGTCTGTCCCATGTTCTCTCAGTTTCCTCTAAGCTGAATCATGTTCTGCTTCACTTCACTGTATCCAGGATAGAGCAAGTTGTTCCAGCATGACTTTGTCTTACACATATGGTGTCAGTCGTTGGGGCTTGGTGGCAGCCTCACTGTTACAGTGTCTGTTTGCTGATTTCTCATACACACTGTGCAAAAGTCGAATCAGTTTTGCAAGGTTTCTCGTCAAAATATTGAAAGATATTCAAAGTTTAGCTTGAGCCGCCTTAGTAAGTACGTAGGTTTGCTGCCATAGTCACTGTTACACTGTGTTCAGCTGCACACCGGTTACATCACATGTCCATCATGGCTCTGCCCCCACCATCGTTTAGATTTTTTCTAGTAATAAGAGTGGATAAGACACATGCCTTTGGTGTGAGAGACCTGGATTCGAATCCACTGTGAGAAACCAATGTGTCCCTGAGCAGGACACCTAACCCCTAGTTGCTCTAGAGGCGTACAACCTCTGACATATACAGCAATTGTAAGTCGCTTTGGGTAAAAGCGTCTGCTAAATGAATAAATGTAAATGTAATAAAAATCATTTAGTTCAAATTTAGTTTAGAACAGTCTCTAGAATTGAAACACTGAAATTGCTCAACGTGAGCCAAACGAGAGTCGCAGCACAGATCCCATGACGAGAGTGAGGCCAGCTGACTGACAAGACGATGGCTGAACATTTGATTTCAAGGTAAAAGCGCTATATTACCGGAGTAACCAGTGGGAAAATATTATATCTATGTGCAGAACTGTATGTCCACTGTATATCCTGCTTTTTCCAAGTTGCACTACCATTCAAAAGTACTTTTTCAGTAGGTCAGTACTTTTTTTTATTACTGATTTTTATACTTTTATTCAGCAAGGACACATTAAGTGGCAGTAAAGACATTTATAATATTCCGAAAGATTTGTATTTAAAAGAAATACTGTAATAAATTCAAAAAAATGTAGTTCCACAAAAATTGTTTTTTGTTGTATGTTTAAACATTGAGAATAATTGGTAATGTTTGAGCACCCAATCGGCATTGACACTGAAGACTGGAGCAATGGCTGCTGAAAATTTAGCTTTGACATCACAGGAAAAATACATTTTAATATATAATAAAACAGAAAATGTATTTTAAATGGTAACATTCACGTTAAAAATGTTAACCATTAGAAATATTTTTGAAAATCTGATCGACCTCATACTTTTGAGCAGAAACAAACTCAAGCTGATTGCTTTATATGTGAGTCAGGCGAATTTCTTTCCGTCTCAGCCAGAATAGTCTAAACCAAAATAAGATGTTTAGCCCTTTACCAGAGAGCAGATTGACAAAGGTTGCATGGCCGCTAAGTATGCATACAGTATATAACCCAATCCGAGCACGGTCAAGCCTCAAACGATGACACAAAACTACATTTTCAGGGAATGTGATCACTGAGAGGGAGCGAAAGAAGAGGGAAGCGTACCGAGACTGCAAGTGTGGCTGCCTTTTTATCCAGTCTAGATCTTCTTTATTGAGAAAAGTCTCAGTAATAAGACAGGGGAGGAGAGGAGGTAATGAGAAAAGAAGCCTATGAGGAATCTCGGCACTCCTTCCCTCTAAAACACTTTTCCCTCAGATAGCGCCTCATTCTTCTAGGCATGTCTCGGTGGTATTGCACAGCTCTGCTCTTCTCGCTCTGCATAAAGGCAGAGATCTGCTGAGAGGACGTATTATCGCCTCTTACCCAGAATGCTTTGCACCTCGTTGGCCCTTCTAAAAAGTTCTCACTCACACAGAATAGACTGTCTAGGAGAGGGAATGGCTGTTTAGAGATTTGAGGTGTTAAGGGCATATTATCTCTCACACACACACGGCACATACACACACTCCCTCTGTGACTGTCCTGATCCCGCACTTGATTGATTTAATCGCTCCACGTCTCATTCTCTTGTTTAGTGCTAATCGAATGTAATTCCTCGGCTCTCCTTCTTCATCAAATCCCACATTACGGGGCTGAGGTATGGCGGCCGGGGACACAGACCCGGATATCATTATTATATTAAAATGGCTGAATGTGAGGCCACACTTCATTTGTCTTCCAGGCTGGCAGATCTTTAGAAAGTGGTCAATAGCCTTTGCCGAGACCTCTTTATTGTGCAAGAGGAGAGGAGAGCTAGGCTATGTTAGGGAATGAAATGACTCATAAGACAGAATATTGTCCAGATTAATCAAGAAACTGGCAGCAAACCTGTAAGCGCCTCCACCCCCATGTCTCTCTGTTTATCTCTCTCCCCGCTTCTGTCTTCCTCTTTCCTTCCTGAGCCTTCTCCCCATGATTGATGGCAAGGTATGGTTTCTCCGCTGAGGATCCGGATGAGTTGGACCATGTGTTCCAGTGTACAGTACATCCCCCATACCACTTCACATACATGCTCATTAAAATAAACAAGCATGCTCAAATAGAAGGAGAGATGGATGCTCTCTTTTTCTCTTCACGCTAAATCTGTCGGCGGTGCTGTCCGTGGTGCTGAAAACCTCTTAAACCTCGATCAGTTATTCAGCCGCTCCAAAACAAGTGCACTTTACGGACTTTGACAAGCTTTGAAATCTCCCCATTACCTAAATGTCGACTCTGGCGCACACACACGTTGTGCTTTAAAAATCCATATTGCATTTCCATTTCATGACTTGATCTGATGAGGAAAAGTTGAACTCCCTCGCCTTGTCATCTTCTTTTTATTTGTTTTTGGCCGCTAGGCTGGTGTAGATTAGCCCGAGGCATGAGGCAGCCTCTTCCTTTTTGTCCGGACAGGCGTCGATCTCCATTTATTTATTCATAGACGGTTGTTTGTGTAGCCACACCAAATTTGTGCTGGAGTCGGCGTGCCCCTGACCGCACACTTCCCAGGCTCAGAGTAATGTATATTTAACGTCGCTTACGCTCCCAGACAGAGTCATTTATGAGACAAAGCGTCATTAGACGGTTTTAACGGATGGGGACATTAATACAGCCCGTGCTTGCTTGTGTTTGTTATTGCCAGATTGTTTAGGGTGCTGAATACACAAAAGAGAAATGATGGTGTATTGATTTCCGGGCCGTGGGATTAATGTCTGTTATGAGGTGCCGATGTGGTAAGTTGAAAGTTTATGCTGTCGCATGGATCAGCAGCTGAGTATTGATTGAGAAGTCTTAGAGCTTGTGGCTCGCAGCTGCTGTAAGAGAACAGGTGAGTAGGAGTTTTACTGTTTAAGTCTGGTCGCTGGCCCTGGATGTGTCAATTATACAGAATAAAAATATTTGGATGCTGGTGATGAGCTTTTTGAGTGATAGTTTTTGAGTTTGGTCTGTTTGTCCAAACAATGGAAGAATGGGAGTATTTACAAACAGCAGCTGTAAAATGTGAAGGGCAAGAGTATGTCTTGCTTTAAAACGCACACGTACACATGGATCTCAGTCCAGGGCTGAGCATTAATATTCAGACACTGTTCATTCACACGCCCTCTTGACTCATCCAGCTTTCTGAACTGATTCAGGTCATATGTGGTGCAGAAGCCCTGTACAAAATAACAAATATTGTATATATGCCTTCAGCCAGATGAAAGTTAACATCTTGGGGCTATACAATGTAAACTGCTCAACTAGTCTAGATATTAGTTTATACAGTAGGTGTGGTGATTTTGTGGTTAGTCCACCTCCTGCGTGTGGCCAACTGCCAGTGAATAATTTGAGTAGATTAAAAGTTAAGTTGTGCAAACTTTGTCTCATTGCTATTTCTTGCCATCTCAGCTGATATTTTTCTGCATTTCCATAGCTTTTTGGAGAATAATGCCTCTAAGGTGAAAATACTGACTGGGCTTGTCAACATAGCTTATATAATCTATATTTTATCTTTTTTTTTATTATTATAATCTTACATTTTTATCATTTTTACAGATATTATGATTTCTTTAGCCATGAATTTTAGAAAGATTTCTCAGGGTTACTCTGTTAAAAAAAAAAAAGTATTTTTATAGAAGGAATAATTCGATTTTTTTTTAAGCTTACTGACATTTGAAAATGTGAATAATAATTATTTATTTTTAATTATATATATATATATATATATATATATATATATATTACTAAATAACCTTTTCATTATTGAAGAATTATATTAAAGTCATGTCTGTATTTAAAAAACAAAAAACACACACACACAAAATGAAATACAGAAACTTTCCCATGGCATGAATCTTCGCCGTGAGTTCTCTATTTCTCTTTCTTTAGGTCTTCTCTCAGGTTCACATTATTATTCATGTTTTGGCACATGGTTTCAGTCACCCACAGAGCTGCTGTGTCAGTGCTACATAAGGCCACATCAGAGTACAGCACATGGGACCTCCTCTATAACAATCCCCTTATCTGTAAACATCAGCGTCTTCCTCTCCCACACCTGCCTCCACCTGCTCTTCATTATAGCAGCGGTCCAATTTCCCGTCATTGTGCGTCAGCTGTCCCAGTAGCCCGCTCTCTCATCTCCATCCATCTTGGCCCACAGCCTCTGTCGTACACACTCTCCGACTCACAGAGACACCTCTCTTACACACAATCCAAGTGTACCGTTTACCCATTCTCACATAGTTAGCATATTAAACACATTTTTTTTTCATGATGCTTGACATTATTTATCCTGTTGGACATTTTCCTATATCAGAATCCTTCAAGATCAGCATTGCCACAAGGGGCGCTATAGCTGACATGATCTTAATCAATGTTTTTCCATGGTTAGTTGTCTCTTTTCCAGTAAGCTTCTGCTATGACAGAGGTAACCGTCATTAGTATTCAGTTAATGGGCAAAAGCAACTTGATAATGCATGTGACGTATGTTTCTGCATTCATGGTCTTAAAGGGATGGGTCAAAAAACCAATTTGAAACATTCTTCAAAATACCTTTTTTTGTTCCTCAAAATAACGTAAGTAATTTTTTGGGGTGAAATATACCGTTAAGCAGCTTAATGAAATAAACATTTCTATCAGCTTTAGCATTAAATTGTATAGTTCACCCTAAAAAATAAAATTCTGTCATCATTTACTTACCCTCGTGTTGTTCCATACCCATAAGACTTTGGTTAATCTTTAAAACACAAATTAAGATATTTTTAATGAAAGATGAGATGTTTCAGTCCTTCCATTAACCAAAACTTAGAAGTCCAAAAAGATCATAAAGGCATCGTAAAATGAATCCATATGAATCAAGCAATTTAAGCCAAGTCTTGTGAAGAGATATAATCACTTGAAATAATGAACAAATTTAATTTAGACTTTTATTTAAGTGTAAACACACATACATAGAGACAATCCCATACGGTGAACAGGGATGCACAAACAAAACCAACAAGGTTGGTTCTAAAGTATGTGACACACACACAAGCTTTTGTGTTTATCATATGTGACGCGCTTTACAGTATGTATGTGTTTTTATACGTGAATAAAAGATTGATTTGTATAACGTCTTTATGACCCTTTTGTATCTTCTAAATTTTGGCTTGGACTTTCATTGGAGGTTGAGAAACCTCTAAAGTTTTATTCAAAATGTCTTATTAACCAAAGAAAGACATGAGTTTGTGTAAATTTGGTTGAATTATCCCTTTGTAAAATAGAAAAGAAGTATGTGTAAGTGAAAGTAACATATTTAGAACTCCTTCACCTACATTTTCAACTTTTCACACTCTCTTCCCTTCATTCATCGCACACTCCACTCCTCCTGACCCCATCAGCTCTTCAGTCAGGTCAGAAGATTGCTCTCCCATTGAGAGAGACTTCCTCCACATTAAGGGTCACTGACCAGCAGCAGAGTAAACGAAAATTAACTTTTTCTTCTCTCTACCTCTGTTTTTGTGTCTTGGTGCTGCATGTGGGCCAGTATGTACAATATCTTGGGCTTCCACTGTCCTAACCCTTTCCAAACTACCTTTTAGGCTGTTTTTGCATACCACTTTCCCCATTATCCACTTTCTATTTGACATATCCTGCATGTCACTCCTTCTCCTCCATACAGAAGCCATTCACGTGGACACCGAGCTGAGAGAGAGAGAGAGAGCCAGGATGTGAGATGGCTGCTTAATAATTCAGAGCTCTGTGAAAGGGCAGGAGTCTGCCAGTGAGCCAAACTGACATTCAGCCAGTTATTGAGCGCCGGTCGCTGGCAGCCGTGTGTGTCCAGCCGTTTCCCTCTGTGCGTCTGGGACATTAGAGCGGGAGATTGACCTGCCTTATTGTGTTAATCCAACTCTTACCTATAGACTCGGCAGCCTGCATCACACGGGACCGATGGCACTTTATGGGCCGCGGGTTACGCAGGCGTCTAAGCGTGATCACTGCTTTTCTATTAGGACACTGTCTGGAGAGCCTTGGGAGCGCTACGCACTGTTGGCTGCTTAACTTGTTTTTGCGTGCGCATGTGTTGGCCGAGTATATACCTGGCATTAACATCAGTATTGAACAAACCGTTTGAAACAGGATGCCACTAAATCAGGTCTCAACACTTAAGGATTTTTTTTTTTTCCTTTTGCTGGCTCAGTACTTTCGATGTTCACTTGCCCTGTCAACATTTTCACTCCCCACACTTTCAATGAATTGTTAATTTTTACTTTTAGCAATGTGTTTTAAGATATGCTTGTTTGATAATACTTATAATACTTATTTTTCCCACTTATTAAGTTACTTTTTTAGTTTAATAGTTAATTTTGTAACAAACTTAACATTTAATGAAAAATAAATATTTGAAATAAATACGTTTTAATATCTTCCTAAAATATTTATTTATCTGTATATTTATTTTTTTGTTCATAAAGAAAAAATGTAAACAATTTCATAATAAACTTAACATTTAATGAAAAATAAATAAATGAAAATTAATGTTTTAATATTTTCTCGATTTATTTTTCATTAAATATTACAAATAGTTGGAAATTACACAACTATAAACTTAATTAATTAATTAATTAAACACGTTTTTCCATAAACTGACATACAATGCAGAACCAAGTGTTTAATTTGCAACAAATTGATACACAGTACAACGTCAATGCATGTAAAATGTGCTCTTTTTTCAGACTGTTGTGTCAAAATCAGAGACGCTGACCTTTTTTTTCTACCATGTGTCACAGTTGACCACTACTGATCAGATCACCAGTAACATATCTAAATACCAGGTGTAAACAGTGCCTGCGTGTGTCCCTCAAGAAGCGAGTTGGCACAGCTCAGAACTTTCCTGCTTTAGATTCATGTTTTCTGAAGCAACCTGTGCAATCAATGCCAGGGACAGGCCTGTGTGATTGGGCCCAGGCTGTGGACATATTTGATGCGCTGCCTCTAATTTCTGTGTGTGTGTGTGTGTGTGTGTGTGTGTGTGTGTGTGCGCAAGTGTCAGATGACAGCAGGCTGTGAGCAAAGGCAGATCAATAGGACACAGTACTGCCAGTTGGCAGACAGCCGCATTTGCGAGCGTGTGCGCGGCCGGTCATTTTACCGGGTGTGTTTTGAAGTGAGCTGAACTGCGTGCGCTGTGACGTTTCGACACATAACTTGCGTTGCTGCAGCTAATGACCAGAACTGTCGCATTTGTCCGGCACTGATTACACATCAGAGGCCCAATTAGCTCTGGTTGAGTCTGACATTCTGATTCCCTCATCACAGACAGAAGTCCCAGATAGAGAAGACGGAAAGAATGAAGGAGAAATGTTTTTCCACCCCGAATTCAAGTCTATTCTCTGTCATATCGATTTAAAGCCCATCATACAAGCCCAGGCTCATCAACATACAAAGCAGTGCTCTGAAACCAATTTCTGTGATTGGCAATTTCATCGTGGAGATCTGTTTCATCAGTTCAGGAATTTGGCCCGTCCCGAGGGGAGGAAATGGCTCCATCTTACTGAGGGAGCAGCGGAGAGGTCAGTGACCGCTCTGTTATGTGACTATAAGGATAATAAGGAGACATGTTTTGGCTTTATTTGACTGACGAAGGTTCTTGTAAGGTCTGATTTTATGATGCGACTACATAAACAAATAGCTGCCTCTGCCTCTAGCCTCTGCTTTACGCCTCTAATTTTGGTTAATTTACCTCCATTTTAGTGAAATCCTCTATAGGCCTGCTTGTGTAATGTGAGGTGTTGTGTAGGTCTAATTTTAATTTGATGGAAGGCAATATGCACGTGTAATCTGATTGGAAAATGTTGTGTAGGCCTGATTTCATTCTTTGAGGTGATGTGTAGATCTAATTTGAAATCTGTAGGTTCTGATTTTAAATGAGATGATCTTGGTCTAAATCTCTTTCTTTCTTTCTTTCTTTCTTTCTTTCTTTTAAATATTATTTATACTATTTATAGTATTATAATATTATTTTTAATAATATTATAATTAATATTATAATTAAATATTATAATCTAAATATAATTATATTAAATAAATAAATTAAATTAATATAAATACATAAATATGATTAAATATTATAATTAATATAATAATAATATTATTTTTATGTATTTTTCAAGCAATATTTTAAATATATTAATTTTTTTCTATTAATAGATCACAACAGTTGACTAGATTTATTTTCTTCTGTACATATTTAATTTTATTTTTTTTAACCAAAGCTAATTGAACAAAAAAAAATGTAGTTATTAAAATTGCCTTAATTATACTGTGTTTTATTTGTTTGTCATTTTTGTGTGTGTGTGTAGCCACTGTAAGGTGATGATTTCATCAGGCAGATATCAGAGATTCAAATGAGCATTGTAAATCACACACCATTAATGAGCTGCCTTGTAAATTAGCAATGCAGGGTGTGTCAGAGCTGGAATGGGGAGGGGGAGGGGGGGTTGCCACATGGGGACACATAAACTACCTCCACAGGGCTATTTACTGCCACCATAACCGTACTCAGAACCTGAGTTTGGCACACTGCCCTACGCCCAGAGAGCTTTGATGGCCTTTTTCACTGGTCCATCTCCACCGCTCGTTAGAAGGCCTGGGGGGAACGTCTGTGCTCTTTGCACCCTCACAAATGATATAGGACGATAAAACAGAAGGCTTTGGGGCCTTTTGAGTTACTCATAACAAAGCTGGAACAGAATCTGTGCAGATTTGGAACAACCGTCATTCAAAAAGTCCTATATATCTTACAGGTCCTATGTTTTTATTATATATAACATTTTGGCTAATATGTAATATGTTAATGTATGCTTTCAGCTCGATTTTCAACACATATAATTATGTTTACATTAATTTTGCACAATTGTGTTTATTTTTTACAACAAAAAAAATCTGCTTGTATTCTTATTCTGCAACTGATCTTTTTTCTGTCTTCATCTGGTTAATAATGATAAAGAGGAAGGGGATTTCCTCCGTCAGTCGGGCCTGTTTGGGTTATGAGTCCCGCCAGCTGCCGTAACATCCAGAGTTGTATCAAGATAGCACATGCCGTCTCTCAGAATGAGGTGTCTGGAAAACATCGATGCTTTGCAATTGTAATTGTTTTTGTGGCCAAATCGATAGCATGAATGGAACAATCAAACGTGTGCCAGGTTCCTGTTCTGAGCGGCTGGTGGGGGAGCCGGGCCTTTAAAAGAATCTTTCCGTCGGTCTTTTGTGCATCTCTGAATCTGTCAACACCTTACTTTCTGTTCTAGTCGGGGGTATTGATCCCTCAGGCGACAATGGCTTAGCATTTCTGTGTACGTGTCTCAAATGTGTGCGCATAATGCTTCCAGTGACAATGCCGCTGGGGAGCCCAGGTATGAATGGACATTGGGAACTCTGTGAAAAGTCAGCTTGACTCATTAATATGAATTATTTGACAATTACCCAGGATTCAGCCTGGTTTGCTGAAAAGTCGTATAATTGTTTATACTGTGAAATTTGTTAAAAAAAAATTTTGCTCCGTACACCAAACAAGAAACCTTTGAAAAGCTATTTATTTATTAGCAAAAATGACATTTAAAACAGGATTATTTACGTTTATTATTATTATTTTGATTATATTTATTGTGAATAACCATAAAAATCATATATTTTAATGATGATTTTAAATTACAATGTAAAGACTCAAGAATTTGCAATTCCCCACAGTCAGATCCGCCCTTGCAATGATTATAGTTAATAATCATATATTTGGATCATATAATGCATATATTGTCATTATCATAAATGCTAATATTTAAGAAATAATCATAATTTAAGTTTTACCAGAATTCTCACCATATGACTGATAAGAATTTCTTTCTCTATTATGTACTGTAAATGTTGATTTCCCGAAATCTGGGTTTACAAAGTTTGTTTTAAAAAGTGATGCATTGATTTCAACACCCCTGCATGTGCAGTACATATGTGAGAGGCCTGCAGACACACATTCCTATTTTTGCCATGGCCCCTGAAGCCGAGCGTCTTTAATTCGGCGGGTTTTAAATATTGCATGACTTCCTGATGGCGGTGGCAGTCAGAGGCTTGGCTGCTCTGGTATTAACCTGTCTGTATAAATCAGGAACCCTCCCAGGCCTGCTCTTTGCTCTCCTCAGCCCTCTCTTCCCTCCCATCTCTCATTTGTCCATCTCAACTTCAAGCCGATCTGATCAGGGGGCCCCTGTAATCCTGCGCCAGGGGGCCGAACATCAGCACTAGGCAGGTGACAAATAGTTTTTTAATTGCCTGCACCAGAAAAAGCATTAGTCTAGTCCCCTTCCTTGGTAGGGGCAGGCAGGACGTGCATGTAATAATAATAGCCGGGCCTACGCCTCCCTGCAGGCTATTTTTAGACTGGGTATTTTGAGGGCTCGGCCAGTGTATATGTGTGTTTGTGAGAGACTGAGGGAGGGGAAAAAAGAGCGTTTGGACACGGGAAATGGAGGTGCGGCATCAGATCCTCCGTTCCGTGAGCCAACCAATACCCTGTGCCGCTCACCCAGCAGGCACATGCACACGATTTCCCAAGCCTGCCTGAAATGAAAGGAAACACTGTGTGTGTGTGTGTGTGTTTGGTGTGTTGAAGAAGCCTGATGAAGCTGTCCAGTTTATGTAGCAAGCTGCACACTCCTGCTGCTTTGGCTTGGTTTGTGCTTAGTGTTGAGATATGGTATTGATTTTTTTTCTCCTTTATCCCCTCTGTCTCTCTTTCACTCTCTCTCTTTCTCTGTCCCTCTCGCTCTCTCTCATCAGTGCCCTTGCCATATCTATGTAAGATATTGGCTCAGCAAATGCTGAGCCATACACGGTAGCGTATGTGTTCATAGGGCGACACTGACCCCATCCGTTCAGACGGAGAAGACTCGAGGTGGGTGGAGACAGAAATCTGTGAGAACACAGAAATTACTTATGTTTGGCGTGTGTGTTGTGTTTGAGTGCATATGCTTGTGCAAGCGGTCAAACCGTATAAGAAAGCTTGTTTATATCTTGAGATCACAGTTTGTGTGAGTGTCGGTGGTTTAGCAGCAGTATGAATGTTTAGCCTGAAGCCTCTCCATTTCTGGGACTGAATCTCAGCATGAGTTCAGCTTACTGCAGTTCTGAGGATCCTTAGATCTGCTGTCCTCTTCCCTCAAAACTCTCTCTCTCTCTCTCTCTCTGTCTCTTTGACCCTTTTTCACACACATGCTTGCACACATGAAAACAGCACACCTTCTTTCATTGCTCTCGTGAACCTCTAGAGTCCATCGCTCTTGACAGTAACTAGCCATTTATTTTCACTCTTGTTTCAAATATAGTAAAGGAATAGTTAACCCCAAAAAAAGAACATCCTGTCATAATTTACTCACCTCCGTGTTGTTCTAAACCTGCGGAACATGAAAGAAGACATTCTGAAAAATGTCAGGGGGGAAATAGGATCCAATGTTGTTGTGGTCCCCACCGAGTTTCACAAAAACGTTCTTCAAAAATAGCATATTTTGTGTTCTGCAGGAAAGAAGAAAGTCATACAGGTGTATGACAAATGATGACAAAATCTTCCATTTTTTGGGTGGAGTACCCCTTTAATATGAAAGTGAAGATGAAAGTAAGCTTAAAAAAGCAAAGCGTAAAAATAAATCAAAAGATTTGTGTGAGTATCAGACTAAAATTTATGTTGTTGTTATACACTTCTAATCTTCCCATCAAATGAGCTATTAAAGGGATACTTCACCTCTGGAAAGATGAATGTGTATTGAAAATGGCTCATTTATGTAGAAGAAATGTGAAATTAGTTTTGAATTTGGGGTTTTATAGACTGAGAAGAGCTAGAAAATGTATTTTGGCTTATGTGGATGTAAGACAACAACTCCCAGAATGCACTTGCTTCGCTGCCCTAGGAGGCCACGCGTACCGGTAACAGAGCGCAGTAGTTAAACAACAAGTCTAGGCTACTAGTGAGTCTCCATGATGAGTCTGCCTGAAAATGTGTTTCGAGATCGCCCAAAATGTCCGTGATTCGGCTTTTTTGCGTTCTACAGTCGCCATTCATCATGTTTACTGTGGCGACCAGGACGAGACTGAGGCCGCGGGAGAACACCGCGAGGCCGGTGACGTGATTACCGATGAGCGACACCTGTGAGACGCACTGGTCTCGTTTCTCTCACGGAGGAGCAGGAATTTTCTTAGCAATGTTAAAACCGATCACTCGTTCATGTAAACAAAACATTCAGATTCACCAGTGGAATGAATTCAGTTAGATGCAGAACAATGCATGTAAACAATGAATGTTGACTGCAGAAAGCAAAAGCTGAATCCCAGACATCGACGGCCGGACTTGTCCGGGAAAAAGAGGATGGTAACCCCTACTTCTCAGCTTTCACCACAGAACAAGAGCCTGCTAGCTTAGCTTCCAAAAAAAGATGGCTGACACTATGTGTACATTCTGTGAGTGAGATCCCACCCTCAATGGGCGGGTTGAACATATGCGGGACAGCCCCTACTTTTTGTGTCATTAGAGGATTTTTTCCAGACAAAAAATACATAAATCTCTCGTCTCAGGGGGATATGAGGGTGGAAAGCACGGTAATTTACTGAAAATACTGAAAATATTGAAAATACTACAGGTTTACTAATACAAAGCTTAATGCTAAATCCTGAAGTATCCCTTTAACTCGGAAACCACCACAGCCGGAGTCTGAGTCTGTGAGATTAACTTGAGAATCAAATCAATCCAATTCACTAGTAAATCATTCTGTTTTTGTGAACCAGATGAACTGATTTATTGCAAAAATCTGACTCAAAGAATGATTCCTTCAAACAGATGTCTCTACTTCTCTAATGCCCTCACACAATCTGTTCCTCACTCAATCCTGTAGCACACAACACAATCTAAACTGCTTGTATGCCACTTTTACTGTACATCCTTTTTGAAGTTTGAAACCAGTACTTCAATACGTCTGTCATATCTGTTGTAATTGCATTTACATCAATAAATGTGAAATCTGCTTTCTTGTCGCTGGTTAAAGTTGTGTCTCAATCCGACGGCCACAGAAAACACTTCCTGGCAATATCACTGCAGAGAGGCCACTGACTCGACACATCCCCTGCAGCAGTGTTGAGACCTTTTACCAGCCATTTACTCTCTTTTCCCTTTCGGGGAGCGACCCGTCCTCACACACACCTTTTGTTATCCTGGCATTTGGCATATGATCAGAGTGTGTCTGGACACAAGACGATCTGTTATGGATTTGTCACTTTCCTTGAAACTGGTCCAGGAGTTGTCCATCTGACCTTTGACTTCTGTAGACAGCACTCATGTATGGCTAGCATCCAAGCCCAATCCGAATTTGATCCAACCAGATGTGATATGTTTGTTAAAATACTCAAATGCCTGCACAAAACCGTGATGACCCAGAAAGCTCTCGTCAGGGGGGCGAAGGGTTAAATCCGCCTCCGCCCTTCTCCTTTCCCTGCCCTGCCAGCTGCTCCTACTCCTCCACACCTTTCCTCTCTTTATCCACTGCTCCCTGCAATACACAGTACCTCTCGGACCAGTAAATGAACGCTCATTTGCAAGTTAGATAAATCCTTTGAATGTATTATGGATGTAAACAAATTAGCCTGTAGGCCCCAGATGATGCCAAATGGAGCGGAGGTCTCTTCCTGTGGTGGTTTCCTGCTCATGCTCAGTAGCTTGATTGATGCTTTTTCTTCTGCCTTAATTAGTTCAGTATGAACTGATTCTCTCCGTATGAGACAGGTGCGTTGTTAAAGTAATGCTCTTTAATGCTACCTCTGTAACGCTCCCTGCCGAGCCCTTCCTCTTCTCATCAATTCATAACAAGAGCACTCAGCCAATTAAAATAGACCGGTGAGGGGCGAGAGGAGCAGTGTCATGCTGAATCTGTTTATCCACAACGATGTTTGTGGTCAGTGCCGTTCACGGAGCAAATTGAAGTTGTTGTTTTGTTTTGTTTTGTTTCACATTACTTTATTAGCTAATTTAGTTTCTCATTATGATTAGTGGTATAACCCACTAAAACTGCTAAAAATATGAATTATTAACGTTTGTCTCCTGTTTTAAGGAGTTCAAAAGCCATTTACACTTGTTATTCCAAACCTGAATTACTTCTGTGGAACTAAAAGAAGATATTTTTAAAAGGTGTTTTTTTTGTTTGTTTGTTTGTTTGTTTTTTCTTACATTGAAAGTCAATGGGGTCCAATTTAGTTTGAAAGAAAGTCATACAGGTTTGGTCAACATGAGTACATTTTCATTTGGGTTGAACTACCCCTTTAAACCGTGAGAATTACATTAAAGGAAGGATTCAAGCCATAGGCACCAGAATATATATATATATATATATATATATATATATATATAGCAATCACCCAGAACAGCCTAGTAATGCTCCAGTGACCACCAGAAAAGTCTAATGTACACCCAAATCACCCATATAGGGAATACCTTAGCAATTACCCAGAACACCATAGTAACGCCCTAGCAACCATTCAAAACAGTCTAGTGATGCTCTAGTGACCACTAGAACACCCTAGCAATGATCTAATGACCACACTCTAGCAGCATCTTAATGACTACCCTTGCAATGCCTTAATCACAGAGAACACTACAGCAACACCTTAGCAACCATTCAGAATATCCTTGTACTGCTGTACTAACCACCAGAACACCCTAAAAATGTCCTTACAGCCACCCAGAACACCATAGCAACCACCCAAATCACCTAAGCTGTACCTTAGCAACTGTCCAGAACACCTTAGCATCATGGTAGGGAGTTTAGCACAGGCAAGCAGCTTTTAAAAATCTGTACTTTTTGTGAACGCTTGTATGAGCACACATGCACCAGCGCACACTCGTGTATTTGCCTTTTAAACTACCCTATCTGTATCTGGCAGGGCAGAGGTTAAAGAAGAGAGGAGTGGGTAAGGCATTGTTGAGATTGATTAAGACTCACTATTGATCACGGAGTGTGTGGGTGTGGGTGGGTGTATGGGGATCGGTAGAGCCCAGGGCCTATATCTCTGAAGACTCC
Source organism: Pimephales promelas (assembly GCF_988280905.1). NCBI lineage: Eukaryota > Metazoa > Chordata > Actinopteri > Cypriniformes > Leuciscidae > Pimephales > Pimephales promelas. The sequence goes on along the minus strand of NC_142788.1, from coordinate 23,044,432 downwards.
AGCTCTGTTCTCTTTAGCAGGCTGGCTTGAGACCCCTCCGGGGGCCACATCAAAGAGTCCTGCTCCCCTGCCACCCGGGCCTTTTGAAGACAGCAGCGTTTGATGACATCACTTCCCCTATTATTTCACAGTTGGCCAGTGTGGCTCATGTGAAGCACAATACCTCAAATTGTGGGATAGACAGAAAAAAATAATCTATTTAATCTATAAATCTCTGTTATCCAACACCACAATCAAAATTCACATTGAGTTATACAGTATGTTAATTTTAGATTTCTGTATGTCTAAGTTTTTGAATACTTTTCTGGAACCTATTGTCTCTTTGCACGTGTTCACTTGGGTTTTTATTTTGTTTCTAGATGAATAGTGTGCTATACTACTGCTATAGGATTGACTCTGAAAATAACACCCATCGCCTTTAATACGGATCCTGTTTACTGTACCTGCAGTAAGCCATTAACAAACGGACTGCATGCTACCGATTACTGACAGGCAGTGTTTGTTTGCCTTTATGGACACCTGAACCAGTGTTGTTCTCCACATCTGCTTCACACCTGCGGTGACCTTACGCAGACCTGAAGGCCTGAAGCTACTGATCTCAGAGAGGTCAAGCATATGGCCAAGCATGTTAAACACCCTCACGCTGACTACTGACACGTTGGCCACACTCTCCCAGCTAGAGTCACATTCAAGCATCTCCTTCCTGAACAGGCGTAGTGTTTAAAGGGGTTGTTCACCTAGAAACCAAAATTACAATTACAACATGATTTCCTGACATGCATTCAGAGCCGGATTATCCATAAGGGCACTTGACGTGCCGTTATTCGGTAATGCGATAAATCGCGGTAATGATTTTGGCCTACATTTTTTTTACATCTTCATGGACACCTTGTTAATATTTTTCCTTGTTAAAAAGTATGATTTGCAAAAAATAAAAACTGCTGCATCTGTGTTGATGAGAGAATCAAAGTTAATGCGCGTTGTGCACCCGCTACATTATGGCCAAGCATGCGCGCTTAAAATAGCATTATGAACAACACGCAACGCGCCACTGACTTTAGACTAGGTTTTTTCTGGTCAGTGGCGGAATTGTTTTCTGGAACTGCAAAACAGCACCAGGGAATGTTGCGCCGAAACACGCCTTCTTTTGGCGTTAAAGGGTAACTAAACCCCTGGTCAGAGCCTGACTCCACCCACTAGCAATATTTGAAAAATGCTGAAAAAATGGGCAGACCCCAGCGGGGCCAGGGGGCGTGCACCTGAGACCCGCCGTGAGTGACTCTAAAATAGAGAGAGACATGCAGGAGGAGCAGTGTTTGGCACTGCATGTGGAGCTGTGTGGAGAAGCCCATGTCCACCTCTATTCCGTTACTATCCTGATCACTGTACTAAACACTGATAAATCTATGCTAACTTGAAGCTATCCTAACTGTACTATGCTACTAGCTACACAAAATAATCTAAATTATCTATATAATGCTATGCTAAATAGATGCAACAATACTCTATCCTGATTGTTTTCAAAAATAATCTAAATAATCTAAATAACTATATAAATGCTATGCTAACTAGATGCTAATATAGGCTATACTATCCTGATCGTTTTCAATACTCATAAATCCAACTCCTGACTCGCTACAGTAGTTTTGACGGAACCAGATGCTTTTATACCAGGGGCTGCCAAGGGCGTGGTGTGCTCGCACCAAGGGCGTGACAGAGTGGCGTCTGAGAGTTCCCTACGTCAGAAAGTACCCCTACTGCAGGAGCTTTCCGTTTAACCTGAAGAGGGCAGCACTCAGACGTTTTTACACCATATATTTGAAAATCAAAACACTTTATACTCAATTGTCAAAAAATTTACTCGAATCAATGAACAGCATTTATGAAGCTCCATTCTTACAGATCATTAACTAAAAAAAGTTGTTTTGGTGTTTAGTTACCCTTTAATTTCCTAGTTAATTTTCTAGTTTACCGACGCGCATCTGTGAAGGGAAAAGCCCGCTTTGCGCGGGTGCAAAATAGGAATGACAAGCAGTGTCAAAGTCATTTGTGCTGGGTGCAAGATAGGGCCCTTAAAGTTCAATTATATTTTTAGATCAAGTTTATTTGACATTTTTAGGAATATAGTGCATACTGTAACTCATATGCACTATTTTTTACAATCACTGAATAGAAAAGAGACATGAATCTTTTTTCATATATTTTTCAATCCTAACCTCTGTCACATTCTCCTCTCTGTGTGTTTCTGCCTGACTGTCCCTTTCTCGCTCTCTCTTTGCTTTTGTCTTCTGTACCCAATCCCCTCTCTCAGCTTCAGGGCTTTTCTGGCTTGGCATTTCCTTTAACCCCAAATCAATCTGTTTTGAGCAGAACTCATAAACTTTTCATAAGCTCAACCCTTACACCCGTGTGAGTGAGCTCGTCAAGACTCCACCGCCTGTCCTGCTGCTTGTTTGATATTCTGCGTGCTTAAGTGCGGTGCCGGACCCCACGCCGGGCCACGTTCAGTCGCGCCATGTGTCTCCTCTCTACCGCTCGGCGAGCCGCTCCTGTCTCTGCATCGATCCCGACCGCTGCGCATCATCTGAGCGTGAGAGCTATCTAGCCGCGCCATGTTTAATTTATGTTGTGGTATGTCCGCTCAGTTAGACACCCTTGACTGTTCGGAGACGTGCCGTACCCTGCCGCTTAATGTAGTCGCTGCAATTTGTGCTGTGTTTGCCTGATTAGCACTGAGTGACGTTTGTTCACACCCCACCTCGCCGAGGGAGGGATGCAGACGATGGATTTTGTGTTTGCTCACCTGAGTGGCATCGACGTTCACGGTGATGCGTTTTGCTGTGACACCTTGCCGCGTGTTGGTCAACAGACTTAATAAGCACGGGACAGACTCGCTCAGTGCTATCTTTATCATTCTCTCTCTCTCTCTCTTTCCCTCTCGCCCTTGCTCTTGCACACACTTTAACCGAACAGCAGGTCAAACTTTTTTAAACGTGTGCATCGCTAACAGGCTCACTCAGGCAGAAGTGCTATCTCAGCACCTGTGCCTTAATGATTAATACCATATTGATGATCTCAATTAATTTCCTATTACGCAGCAGCAGGTCTGCGCTGCTCGGTTTCTGTCACGGCCCTGAGTTTGGACTGGGGGAGATCTCTGAGGGCAGCTGGCTGCCATTGATAGCAGGAGATTTCGGGTCGCTGTGCAGCATGCTTACACGATGAGGAGAGTATTTTCTTTGCAATGGCGACTGACCTTCACTGTGTAGTTGTCATCCAGTAAGGAGCAAGAGCATTTCTTAAAGACAACATGAAATGGAACACATTTACAGGTGGACAGGATTTTATCTGTTTGTATGTTTTGGATCAATCTTTATGTTATGAAGCGACAAGAATACTGCCATAATTCGACTTTATTGAACAGTTTATTCTCTTCAATGTCAGTTTCCGACACTGTTCACGTGAGCTTGCGTGTGGTGCTGACACAGGAGCCGAGCAATACTAACCCGGCGTTCTGACGAAGAACCTGGCAGAGCTACACTGTTTACAACAAGAACAGCATCAGAGACTGACATGGAAGAGATTTTTTTTTCATAAAAAAAAATGTCACTTCATAAAAATTTCATGTCACTTCATAAAAATAAGGTTAAACCACTGTAGTCACATGGACTATTTTAACTATGTCTTTACTACCTTTCTGGGCCTTGAAAGTGGTAATAACGTTGCTGTGCTGTCAGAAAGCTCTCGGATTTCAACAAAATATCTTCATTTGTGTTCTGAAGATGAACAAAAGTCTTATTGTTTGGAACGACATGAGGGTGAGTAATTGACCGAATTTTCACTTTTTGGGTGAACTATCTTTTTAATATCATTTTTCCCTACCCACACAGCTTTGGTTACTGGTTATATCAGCAGAAAACAAAATGTGTCCCAGGTGGACGAAGCAAGATTATTCATTTCTTATTTGTTTAGAATAACAGGGACGTTCCTTGTGTGTACACTACCTTTTAAAAGTTTGGCGTTGGTAAGGTTTTTAATGATTTTGTAAAAAGTCTCATGCTCATCAGGGCTGTATTTATTTGAAAACATTCATATCGAGAAACATTTTAATTTAAAATAACTTTTCTATTTAAGTATATTTCAAAAGTAATTTATTCCTGAGATTTCAAAGCTAAATTTTCAGAAGACATTACTTCAGTCTTTATTGTCACTCATAAATCATTCTAATATGCTGTTTTTTTTGCCCAAGAAACTGCTTAATAGTTTTGTGGGAAACCAGGATTTCTTGATGAATAGAATATTTATTTTAAATTGAAATATTTTGTAATTATTTTGCCACCACTTTTTATAATTGTCTATTGATCAATTTAATGCATCCTGATGAATAAACATCTTAATAATCCGCGGGTCGGACAGGCCAAGTAAAAATATAGTGTTCTGATTAATTGTGGGTGGGTCGTGTGTGGATGACGGAAGGGGAAAAAAGTACCATGTGGGAGCCTTTTATTGAAATAGTTAACCAGGGTGAATCAAGTGCTGGGTATGTGATATGTAACGGCTGTGAAGCACTGAATGTACAGTATATGACGACAAACTAATGGAATGTATTTAATGTCTTGTGTGTGTGTTTGGGAAGTTGCATTGATGGAAACCTTGTCATTCAAAATTAAGTTTAAAGGGAATAAAGCCTCTGTTTAGGCTAATAAGGGAATGTAAAGCAGCCTACTTTAGTGTGATATATTTCCATTTCATCACGCTTAACACTGAGAAATAGAATCATTGTAATGATTATCGAGTGCAGATTTCTAAATCAGAGAAAATCATAGGTTCTTATGGGTGGATGATTTATTTTTAACAGCGGATTCGGGTGACTGATACACGCATCTCTAATGTTCAGGCATTCAAAACAAAATCATCTTTGATGTGTCTGTCTGTCATGACACATTTTGCAAATGCAGGTTTCTTTAAATATGAATCTCAGTCGTATCCTTAAGTGAATTTTGCTTTTTAATGGATAATACATTTGAGAAGATTATTGACGTGTGCTCAAACCTTTTCTCAGGCAATCACACACAGAATACACCCTGTAAGTAATTTAGTTGTTTTTGTCTCAGTTCACATTTTCACTTTACTATCACAGAAATGTTATTTTCTCACATTGTTTCACTTGTTTCACCTGCCATCAAACCAAATTCAGCACCCTCAGCTCTGACCTCTGCCTCTCTCCTAAAGTGACTTAACTCACTCTGCTGGTCGCTAGGCAACTACTGTCCCAGAGGGCGAGGGTTGATGTGTGTAGGCATCTAGGGGTTTCTCCTGAGCGCCGGCACCCAGCTGGAGTGGTCAGTGTGCTTTTGGCCCTCTCAGTGCTGGACTTAATATTGCAGCATTCTGATTTTGTACCTCATGTTGTTGATGTAATCAGGAGCCAGACGTCCTGACACTCAAGGAACTGTTTGCCATACAGAGCATTCTCCCCAAAATATAAATCATTGATGGCCTCAGCATTATTTGCACATTCTGATTCTGGTATACAAGGTTCAGAATCTGGCTTAGGCTCAGGTTTAGCATTAGAATCAAAACTCAGGCTTCCCTGGGCTTGGACCAGCATAAATTTCCAATCTGGCCTAGCTTGCACAGTAGAAAAATTCTGATATATATTAAATATATATATATATATATATATATATATATATTTTACTTATAGTAATATATAGTTATCTTAATTTTCAGTAAAAACATCTCCTTTAAAACAAGGTAAATTTAATATATATACTGTAGCAGAGTTAAAGGACAGTTCAGAATGGCAATTCTGCCATCAGTTACTCTGCCTTGTGTCATTTTAATCCCATGCTGTTATATATGAAATTTGTATATTTTATATTTGTAGTAATATAATTTTCTTTTTTTTCAGTAAAAATATCAAAAACACATTTAAAACGAAGTAAATTTAAGTGAAATATTTTTTCATTAGATTGTGTAATATAGCGAGCGGAGTTATGACTTATGTCATTTTCATCCCATTAGACATTAATTCATATTTGGAACACAAATTAAGATATTTTTACGTTCCTGTCCCCCTTTTGAAAGTCTAAGTAACCAAACATCAAAAAAGATCAAAAGCTAAAATATCTTAATTTGTGTTTAAATATTAACCAAGGGTTCTAAACAAAATAAACCTAGAAACTACATTTTTCATATTTAATATCTACTGAAACAAGAACATAAATATTGATCTAGAAAATTATTTTTGTCTTTGTCATAAATATATAAAATATTTTTGGTTTTGACTAGCATGGCTGTCTTTAAAAAAAAAAGAAGGTCAACCAGCTTCATTAGAAGCCTGGTAGGGACACCATCATCTAAAACCCAACAAGCTAGTTAACCGGCAGGGTTAGACTGAGTGCAAGGGCTGGCTGTCTTTGCTGTGTTCTTCACTTCCTGTGAGAGACCTTGGGCATTAGGACCACAGTCACCAAGCTCCACTGAGCCCATCACAGCAGACTGATGGTTCCCAGTCGGCCTGCTCCTGGTCTGCTCAGGGCACACACTCACAGAGCTATAGTGGAGAGCTGCCAGATGAATAACTGAAACACTAGTGGCAGCGAAGGTGGAATCTGTACTTTTACAGTAACTCCTACATTTTGTCCTCTGTGCTCTGTGAAAAGTGCAATTGATCTGCTATGAACATGTACTCCAAAGAGAGCAGTGAATACAGAATAGCTTTAGTTTTTTTAGGTTTTTTTTTTGCAGAACTACATGTTGACACCTGGGCAAACACATAACCGCACGCTCCACGGACACACTCTTGTGAGCTGAGTAGTTCTGCCCCTGGAAGCTAAGTTATTTAAAGCTAGCTCTTGACTTCATCTGAGTCATTATGGGCTTCTGAATTAAACATCACAGGCCTCAGCCTCTGGCGCCTGCAGAAGCGCTCTGCCGTGCTTTGCACCGGCTCCGTCCTCTTCCTCAAAAAGTTACATTCGCTAACACCACTCCACGCGCTTTTCTCTCTCATGCCTTTCGAGTGGTGCCGAGCCGAGACCTAACGAGAGAGAATGGCACATCACAGTCCTCGAGAAGTGGAGGATGACGTGTACCGGCCGAGGTCGTTTCACACGCTCGAGCATAAAGTGAGGAGTTGTCAAATAGCCATGCTGCGTTCCTCACCCATTTCCTCCTGTGCATCCCATGGGGCTGTGGGATTTACATGCACCTCCTGTGGGGCCTGCAGCTTTCTGCAGGAAATGTGTATGTTTGTTTGTGTGTTTGTACTGTATGTGGGCAGCAGATGAGCTGGCCATTGCACGGCAGTAGTTTGAGATTGTATAAGAGACACACAAAGTGTGATGGGTCCTGGAATGAGTGCTTAATCAATGTTGGAATGTGTGAATATAACTTAATTAGCAAAAGTTGCTGTATATTAAGTTTCTAATTAACATGAGAAGGTCAGCTAAACATGTTTGATTCTGCATTTTTATGTCAAACAGATTTCAACTTTTTTACATAGTGATTTTTAAAATCATACATATTTTATTAATTGTATTCATTTCCTAAATTTTAAACGTGGACAATCCATTAAGAATATTAGAAGTAAAATAATAATATGGTGATTAATATCTATTTTTTAAATCCCTCAGTTGTGGCATGATATAGACTTTCATTGTTGCGAGTGACACACCTCCAGTGACAGTTGTTTTCCACAAGACAAAACAGCTCAGTTGTATTGCTGATGAGAAATAATCATAATCATAATTATAATGCTGTTGGCAGGTGTGGTAAATTTTGAACCCTATTTGAAACTTCCCATATGTGAGACTGGTGTTGTTTTCTGTAATTGGCTACAGGAAAAACGAGCTATGCTAAACCAGCGGCGGATGCAGAAAGTGGGTGATGCTGTTAGGTGGGCCTCAAAAAGTGTGTGGGCCGGAATAATTCATATTACCTCATGTTTTTCATTTGGCTTTTAATTTTAAGGAAAATAAAGTGATGAACTGGTCCCGGCATGGCACTATACTCAGCCCATGACTTAAAGGTAGTCTGTAAGATTAAACAGGTCATGAACACAAAGCGAACGTGGCGAATTTATTGCAACGTGCTACAATGAACATTTCAATACAATACAAATGTTCCAGTTTATAAAGTTGCATTTCATGTGAATAGCTTCAAATAGTTGTGGTGCATCGTATCAAAAAATATCCCTGGTGCAGATGTTGGATGGATTTGTTGGATAAACATTTTTTTTTTATTATTTAAAAATAATAATGTATTTCTCTGGATCTGACAGGGTGGGCAAGCCGCCCCTGTGCTAAACAGGTTGCATTGGCAAGCGAGATCATAGCTTTCATCATAACTGGGTGCAAAGTTACTGACTTTTACCAACTTGCACTTTCAAATGTTCTGCATATACAATCTCATAAACATTAAAGGGTTCACACAAGGGTCTTCTTCTGTACTAGACACAAGCTGTAGGGTGTTTGCTGCACACCATCGGCTTTGACGTGGCGCGTACACCCACACACACGCGCTTGTGTACAAACACGCGCACACACAAACACACCAGTCAGTAATAGGAAATAAAACTATGAAGAAAGGGGGATGTTTTGTTCCCTGCGCAGCACTGAGTCAATTGACCTTGAAATGAACAGCAGCACTGGGGGACAGCGAGGTATGGATACATTTAAGAGCTGGGTGTGGGTGCCAGGGGCCAGCCTACTGCCTAATGACGGACACACTGCCTCATCCATCACCGTGCCACAGCCAGGGCACCCGCCAGGGCAAGGCTTTAATCACCTCTCTCACTCATAAACACACACACTTCTTTCACTCATCATACCGGTGGACTCTTGTATTTGCACTCTTAAAGGGACAGTTCACCTGATAATCAAAATTCTGTCATTATTTATTCACCTTCATGTCATTCCAAAACCTTTATTTTTAAGAGTGAAAATAACACCGGTGACTTCCTTTCTTCAACTTAAAGCAGCAACTAAAATGCATTTAGACACCTGGATTGGTTATTATATGTGCCCACACTCGCATTAGCATACTGTGCTTTCGCACACTCTAAATGCTAAACTTCACCCACATCGTCACACTCTTAACCATTTCTATTTTACCCCTTAATGAAATCAGCTGCAACCTGTTTGATGCTCCATTCTCTTGAAGGTCGCTGTCGCTTTTTTCCTAGAGAAAACTCTTGATGCTTCATTATGACACTGAGCTCTACATCATGTCTAGAGTACATTGTCTTCCTCCAGAACGGAGCCCAGCGGTACTCTGAGAGCACAGCCCTTCTGTCAAGCTAAAAATAGTGAGACAGATAGAGAAAAAAAAAAAGTTAAATATTTGTTGCGGCATATCAGAAGTGCTGTGATTTATGTAACATGGGTTAGTGAAATGGGTCTGCTTGTACACCCAGTGGGTCAGAGGATCTGCCTTTTTCCCACAATCCTCTAGGGGTTTCCTGTCAGCCGAGTGCAGCGCTTGGCCGTGTCTTTTTGCGCCGCGGCTTTGAACTCCTCTCTGACGTTTTTCTTCTCAGAGCTACAGAAGCGCTGGTTCTTTTTCTCTTGGACTCGTTTTTGTGTGCTTTTCAGCTTGATTTGAATATTTAACCTTGATGAGGTTCTTGCGCCAAGACTTTCTCTCTTAGCTTTGAAGTTTTTAGCATTTGTGATGTTTATGTTGTGCCATACTTTCACAAACGCTCTTCCTGTCTTTTGTTGTTCAAACAATTATCCCTGGCACCAGATTCACACCAATGATTGAGATTAAGAGGGTGTTTTGCCAGGCAGGAAATTGGTATGCGGCTCTCAAATCAAATATGAGACCTCAATAAAATCAAGCGTCATTGCTTCTCTAGTGTCTCAAAACCAAATGTCATGACGTAGATGTTCCACGACACTAACACCGTGCCGTATCTTTTGAACACTGTCATTTTTAAAAGATTAATATGCATGGATTACAATACATAAGTATTTACATGAAAATGTAAATCAGACTTGCAAAATTATGTTATGTATATATTCATTTATTCGTATATAATGATTTTCAGATGGATGGATGGATGCTTATTACTTTCTTGTGTTTGTGCTGTTGTTTACCCGCATTTCCTGCAGGATGATCTCATGCATGTCACAAAATTGTGAGCGTAATATTTTATCCTGTATATTCAGACATACACAAAAAAATTTATTTCATAACAGGAGTGACTCATTCGCATGACCAGAAGCAGCAATCAACTGCAACAAAACAAATAATGTTCTCATGTGTCCAGATCTGAACCAGTGCCAGTTAAATATGAAACCCAAACCGCCCGCTTTCAAACAAGTCCAACTCAAAGACAATCTTATACGCACAAGCACTTATCTGCCAGAACAGTCCGTCCCTCCCCCATGCTGCAATAAATCATCTGTAATATGCAGATACCTATTTGAAACCCTGTCCTTCTTCCCAGCCCTTCAGGTTGGAGTTGATGCTGGTTGGAGGCAGTCCTGAGCAGCAGTAATGACCCTGAAGCTATTACTAGTGGATATTTATAGCACTTGAGGCCGGCTATGGGGCAGCACTCATGACCACATTGGCTTCATCCATGTGGGCGTCCAGCTACTAGTTGCCAGGTTACCACGGTGCTTCCAGGTACCTGTGTGTTTCCCCAGACACACACACACACACAAACAGAGAAACACCTTTAGAATTGAGATCTGCTCTCTTTCTGTGAGCTTAAAGCAAAAAAAGCGAACAAGCTTTAATTGCTTTTCTTGCTTACCAATGACAAGGCTAGAGTAAGAAAACAATTTGTGTGAATTCAAGCACAGAATGGTTCCTAATGAAGTTTAATTTTTACCTTAATTTAGCATTTAATGCTCTTAAACAGTGAAGTCAAGGGATAAGTAAAGGTTCTATAGACCGGCAGTACAAGATACACACGCCTCTGCACTCCAGGGATGAGCCTAGCGTAAAGGTGCTGAGCTCAAATGAATGCCTTTAATAATGAAAAATGCCGTTTACGCAATACCACAAGCCCTGCACACGCTGCAACTCTATCCAAACTTTGGCCCCCTTCTCCCACATCAACAAACCTGGAAGCAAGCCCTGGTCCTCCATGGAAATGTACCACAAACATGGCCTGAAGATTACATTGCGCAATCAATACCTTGAGATCGCATTTTCTCCACCAAATAGTATCCAGGCTGACAGTTTCCTCCTCAGTCCTCCTCCTTTTGCTTGTTGGACGAAAACTAATTGTTAATAAAAGAGAGAAGCCAGCAGGAAATTAAATTAAATGAAGTTTGCATCCTGATAGATTTATAAGACACCGCACACTTTCATTGTGTTGTTGTGCTATCGGGTCTAGAGGGGGTGCGAGCGGGATTGTGTGGGTGTGTAAAAGCTCTCTGAAGAGACAGAGCGCCAGAAAGGAGTGAGCCGTAGATGTCATACGCTTCTGGCTCACTCTTGAATTTACGACCGAAGCACAGCTTCACAGATTACTTATATTTGGATGGGTTGTAAGTCTGCCAAATGTGCATTGTAAAACAGGGACAAATGTATCGGCGTAGGAGGGTGTGTGTGTGCGCTGGTCATGGCTTCTGTTGGTATATATGTGGGGTTTCGTTTTTTTTTAGAGGTAAAGTATGTAAATCTTTTTTTTTTTTTCACATTGACTATCTCTATTTTGCATTCTGTATGTTTATGTGAATATCATGAAATGTTGGGGTCATAATTAACCCCCAAATCAAAAGGAAAAAATATGAAATTATAGTTCACATAGAAAAATTTGAGGTTATTTTGAGCTGCTCGCTGCAGAGGAATGGGTGGAGCGTGATGTACTGTAGATGTAATTTGGGTGTAATAGAGCTAGAAGGTCCAACGACACCCTAGGCCTAACCCTATAACATATTTGTATAGTTTTTCTTAGATTATGTGTGTATAGTCTATGGTTAGAGAGTCGGACTTGTAACCCGAAGGTTCCCACTACTCAATAGCAACAGGAAATGAATGACTGAGGTGCCTTTGAGCATGGCACCTAACCCTTTTTGTTTTGGGGTAAAATAAAACCTGGACTTTTTGACAATTTAATCCATTTAACACCCACATATGCATGAGAATGTGTTTATGTTTCTGGGTTTTACTTACTTACTCCTTTCGTGCTGGTTAAGGATTGAGGGCATGGCCTGGTGATTACCCGAGCTGCTTGTCCCATATGGGGATGTAGCGCGGGTGTCTGCTCCCACAAGCTGATGGCTACAGCGGCAAGACCCTTGCCTGAGCGTCCTTTGTTCCCCGGTCCAGCACACTCCCTTCATCCACTTGAAAGAGAATAGTACACCAGAACTTACTCTTAAAATCCTCTCATGAAGACAGATTTCCTATGGATTTAAATTTTAAATCAAATCTTTTCCTTTTAATCCATCAAAGGTGCTGTTCAAACACCTTGACACATTCCCTTTGAATATCAAGTGTGCTGGTTGAAGAGTTCAATCAAAAGTTCTCGCTGTGAATTACAGGGCTGTTTGATTTTGAGCGCTCCGAATTTAGCTTTTGATTTGTTCTGCCGCCCTTTTTCGTCCTGCAGATTTTGTCCTCACTCTCTGTGGTCGCTGTTCAAGGCTTGTTAGTCCCACGCAGAGATTGTCAATGTTCTGTCTAATTGTGATTTGCAGTCCATTCAGTTGTGGTCGGAGAACTGTTTGAGAGAGAAAAATCAGTCTTAACCTGGTCAACAGCGCTGTAATTGAGGGGTTCAGAGATGTCTAGTATGAGAAGATAACTAAAGTAGCTTAAGTAACTAAACAGGCAGCATTTTAGTATATTCGTTTCAGACCAGGCTTCCAAGACACCATGCTTTCTTGGCTCATCTGGTCATAATCTAACCCTGGGTGAGAAAATATATTTTTCTTAAAGCTACACTGTGTGATTTTTAACACCATCTAGCGGTGAAAAGGTATATGACCATCCAGTGAATAGTTTCTGTTCCTCTCAATTCCGATTTTGTTTCAGCTCCTACGGTGGCCAATGTAGTCCAAGATTAACATGGCTTCCAGTTCGACCTCGTCCATGAGTGTTAACTCAAACGTAAACGCGGAAGGCGAACCTTGAATTAATGGGTATGTCCCTCTTTGGCTAATGTACATTCAAGATGGAGGGGCAACATGGCGAACGACATTAGAACCCCTTACCCGTATGTATTTTCAATGGCATATTATAGGCTACACTCACGAGAATACTTTATTACTTGAACGAAATATACATTAATGAGCACATATAGTGTGTTTTTAGCTAAGAATAAACTAAAAGAGTTACACGGTGTAGCTTTAAGAAAATAAAAGGTATTTTTGAGACCATTACGAGATTTAATCATTTTCCATTTATTTATTTATTGCATTGTGACTATTTTCACAAGTTTTGTGTTATATTATGTGTATTGGACTATTTTTAATTTTATTTGTCACAATAATGCTACAATGATATATCCCATAGCTCCATGATGTCATCACAAATAATCTACATAAAACAAATCCAAGTTAGATTTAGAAATAAAATAGTTGTGAATGTGCTTAGTTAGTTGCTACAGAAATTATTTCTTGATAGGAAGATTTATGCATACATTTTATTCATTTCTTTATCAATAAATGTGTTAATGAATTGAATTACGATTTTCGAACTTGTGGGATATCATAGGCAGTGAAGTGTGCATCTCTAACTGAACAGGTTAATCCATCTTATTAGTTAAAGATGTTCAAAATGATAAAGATACTCTTTATACTGCCTGCTAAGCTTTCGGACACAGCCGTGATCAGGTGTGGTTACCATGGCGCTCTCTGTAAAAGTGCCAGCGGCTGTTTGAATGTCTTTCTCTGTGTGTATTACCCCATTGAGCATGCAGTATGCATAGATTTTGCACATGTGCGTCAAAATGTAATGCTGAAGGCGAGAGGCAGCACAGAGCCGCAGCCCCCAATTCACTCAGCACGTAATGCTCATAAAACTAATAAAAATGCTAATGAAAGGGACAGTTTTCTTCACTGTTTCAGTGTACGGATTCGGTCTGTGTATGCGTCGTGTATCTGCGTTTCACGTGACGTGACATTCAAATGTTGGTGTTTTGGAACGAGTGGGATTTTTTTGAGAGTGTGTGTGTGTAATCTCTGTGGTGACAGGGGACCGCTTGTTCTGGACTGTTTACAGCTCTTTGTAATCAACGCTATATGATTACAAACGGAATTGATGTTGTTCATACCGGCTAGATATGCTTTGAACAACCCTTTTAATCATAAGCTGCCAAAATGTATCCAGCCAAGAGCCAACACTTACTGACCTAAAATTGACAGAATGTTTTCTATATATAAAATAAGCCCACTTTTGAGTTGAAAACCACAATGATAAAGGTAAAAAAAAAAAAAGGTGCTTTGTAAGTCTCATACAACTCATCCCTGTTTGGGATGTTCTGCTCCTGGTTTTATCCTCTCTCTGAATAACTTTGGCACTACATACATCAGTAAACATTTGCACCACTTTTGCGCACAAACAGTTTTATTCACTAACCACTCTTGGCTTTACCAGGCGCCACTGTGTGTATTTAAATGAAATCGTTGTCATTCTTTTCAGTACAAACACGCCTCCTTTCTATGCAAATTAGGCTTATTATAGATTACACCTTATTCACAAGACTCAGCGCTATTTGCCTGTGCAATTAATGTTGCGCTAGAAAGCCGTTCTAAGCTATTTTATTCAGAAGAGACAATGTGTGTTTTCTTGCAAACATGACAACAGTAATTCCTCAAATGATGGAGAAGAACGGACAGAAAATGACATCTTTCACTTATTCTCCATTTCCATCACTCCATAAATGTGGTCAAGTGTGCAAATATAGTGCTAAACACACAAGAACTCACATCACCACAAAAGGATTTTTGGGCTTACATTTTTTTGATAATAAAATCGTTTTAATTAAATGTTTACATTATCTTTCTTTCATTGAAAAAGTCAAATGAATTACATTTTCCTTAAGAACACTTACGGCAAGCTGGGAGTTTTACAGCTATAAATGTAATTCCATAAATGAAACCGTTATTATGAAACCTTTCCACTCACCACACTACATCTTCTTTTTTTTTTTTTTCTCTCTCTTATTCTTGTCTTTTCCCCAGAACCCAGACATTGTGCTGGTCCACTACCTGAATGTGCCAGCTATCGAGGATTGTGGGAAGCCGTGTGGGCCCATCCTGTGCTCCATCAATACAGACAAGAAAGAATGGGCCAAATGGACAAAGGAGGAACTCATTGGCCAACTGAAACCCATGTGTGAGTGTCCAATCACATTCTGTCAACTGAATGCAAAGTCTCTTCTCATGCATGCGCAGCAAATAATGTCTGTAGGATTTGTTCATGTTTTCGAAAAGAGTCTCTTATGCTCACCAAGGCCGCATATACATTGTATATACTGTGTATTTATTTACTAAAATATTAAGTGATAAAATAATACATTTAGTGACGTTCATTTAAATGCACTCCATATTAATATGTTGACGATTGAATTACACATTTTTAATGTTTTTATATATCTTGATTACAAGAGACCGTGGTTCACACTGCCTCAACAAACACCAAAAGGATAACAATACTGATCCAGCAAAACCCAACAGTTGTTGGTGCAGTGTGAACTAGCCTTTAGGTGCTTAAACAGTGATACATGACGTTATCTTCTATCATTTCTGTATGATTTATGCAAGATCTCTGCTGTTTTAGTTATGTGATATTTCATGAGAAGTTAGTCTCTCCCAGCTTATCTTACCTGCCCTTAGATCATCCCATGTGGAACCCTTGACATGATTATTACCTCACCGCCTGTACATGCCCACTCCGAGGCTCTCGGGTCTCCCAGGGTCAGTTGACCAAAGGAAACCTGTCTAATGAGGATGTAGTATAAAAATAAAATTTAAAAAGGCGACGATGGCATGCATATAATCATGTTTACCCAGTCTTGTGTGGACACGTCTCTGTATGTGATGCCTGGCATTGATCATTCGAACTAGGACAGGGCTGTCAAGGTAATGAATATATGAAGTCGGATCCCCCGCGTCAGCACTTTTAGACACAAGATGTCGGCGAGGGGAATACTGACGAGCTCAGCTGACATTGTAATCGCTGCCGCGTGTTACGATCCCCATAAGAGCTCTCACGGCAATCACTTAAGAGCTCCCTTTCACATTGACTTTAAGACACGTGCTGTAAACTAATGTGTTCATTACACTCCATCCCTGATCTACATTCAAACCATTTGCGGTAATGCATGCAAGTCATTAACATTGCAAATGGTGTGGACAATGGCAAAGGTGCGAGATGTCTTCCACCAGTCGGGCCAGTGCACCGAGACTAGGCTAATAGGGCCACAAGAATCACCCTCATGATCATCTGTGACGCGAGCTCATCTGAAGTGCAACAGTACCACCTAGTGGCGGAGATGCAGACATGCAGTCTGTTAACAGCCAAAGAT
The DNA here is from genome assembly GCF_988280905.1 of Pimephales promelas. Lineage (NCBI taxonomy): Eukaryota > Metazoa > Chordata > Actinopteri > Cypriniformes > Leuciscidae > Pimephales > Pimephales promelas. Next base: position 23,027,931 of record NC_142788.1, on the reverse strand, counting down.
TCATTGTGAACTATATTATCCATGCATAATTCATGGATGCATTATACATCAGCTCTACAAACCCAATTTGTTCCCTTGGGTGACCCATATCATACACAAACAGCTTGCATTCATTAACGGGACGAGGTGTGTTTTGAGTTGGGAGTGAGGAGCGATGCATTCTTCGACTGACAGTCCTCAGAGAAAGACTGCTGTAACTGTTGATGGGTTGCGGAGAAGTTTCAGTACTTCTACTTCAAACATTGTAGCGCATTTGCATCAGATACCATGGAAACGCGTCAATGTTGAGGTTGCATCATCACCTGCTTTGCACGATATGAGTGTGTTTCATCATTGTAGTGTGAAATATAGATTTGTTATTTTTCCCCTCAAGCTCTACTATGCAGGGTGATTTTGAAGTTTTTTGTTTTTTTGTTTTCAAAATGTATATTTTAATTCCTCATCAAGGCTTTGAGCTTTTTTGTTGTCTAGATTCTTGAATTCGAACTTTTTGCATTATAAGAAAAATATGAAATCCGACCTAAAAGGCTCTTGTTTAGTTCAGCCACTTTCAAATAGAGAACACTTTCATTCACAATCAAATGAATTGTGCTCCAGATTTTTTGTTGACGTAGTTGATTATCAGTTACTATTTAGAAATACATCATCTTACACCGAGTAAAATAGTTTGTAAATGTGTTTTTATGTTCAAGTAGGCGTGCGCAGCAGAGGTCAGATTGCAGGTCATTGAAACGTATCAGTTGCTTAGTCACAGTACAGCTGGAGAGGAGAACAAGCCGGCCTGATTCATTCTCTCCGCTGATATAATTTAAGAGACCGTGGACCAGCCATGCCTGAAGCCCCCTTACTGCTGCATGAGCAGATGATCAGAGACACACACACAGTAGGAGACCACAGATCTGATGTGATTTATGTTTCCTGAAGATAGGCTGCGATTAAAAACACAAGTTGAAGAGAGTGGTTCTGAGGTCCTTTAAACCTTAAAGACAAGAATCGTTTTATTTCATTTGTCAGCAGCATTTTAAGTATCACATCTAATCTGAATAATGTAATAACAATAATTAAAAAATCTCTTGATTGTGTTCAAAACTTTTTTAATAAATGAAGAGTTCAGATGCAAAAGCCTCTAAGTGCCATTTGAAATTTTCTTCTAGAATGATGATTTTTATCAAGCTTGTATATTTAAGTTCAGTCATTTCACTTAAATTTGCAATGATAATTGCCTATTAATTGTTATTTAAGTGAAATTACTGAACTTAAATATACAAGTTTGATAAAAATCATCATTAAAGAAGAAAATTTCAAATGGCATTTAGAGGCTTTTACATCTGAACTCTTCAAATAAGAATAATACATATTATATTCTAATATACACATAATACATTGTAATATTATTATTAATTAAAATTTACAATATATATATATTGTATTTTTAATTGTAATGATATTTTACTACTCTTCAATTCTTAATTTTAAATGGCCCTGTGGTGTCAGTCAATTTTATTATTATTATGAAAACTATTGTTTTATTAAAATGAATAAAAATGTATAGATGTTTTTACAGTCACTTTGAATATTTTATATTAATAATAATGAATTACAATTGCTTTGGATATTTATTTTTTTTTTAAATACTTTCATCTCAAGTACCCAAACCATTTCTTGCACACCCCAGTTTGGGCCCACTGCACCAAAGAAATACATGAACGTCATTCCCCAGACAACATTTGCGGCGATAAAACCCGATTAGAAAGCGCCACTGTGGACTGAAATGTGGGAGAATCCCTGTGAGTCTAAATCAGTGGATTCTTCTTCAGATCCTCGCAGCGATGTCACGCCGTATCCACCAAAGCAGCTTGCCCTTTCATTACATGACCTGCCTTGTGCCGCGACTCTGGTTCAGGCTCACGCTGTGAGATTGATTTGTCTGTTGGAGCATGGTCATGCTGGTGTAATGGCTTATGGAACGCCGCTGCGATTCTCTGGCCAAGCGCGGAATGGCAGAGCTCAGCAGAGCAGAGAAACCTGCTGTGTGTGTGACAACTGTTGTGCCTGCTCCGGCTGGTGACGCAGCACTGTTTGGGAGTTCAAGCCAAACGTTTTTGTCTCTTTTATCTATTTTTGACTCTGTCTCTTTCTCTCTTCGCCTCCCTTTTCCTCCCCTCGCTTTTCGCATGCAATCTCACCTCGGCTTGTTACGCACACTCAAGTGTGCACGAGCCATATTAAGGTAGCTCAATGCCGTTTGATATTCTAAATACCGTTCCTCTCTGGAGATTGCCACGTTTCCTTTGTCGCATTCATCTTTCCGTTTGCCATTTCTCTGTTCCAGTTGTTGTTGTTGTTGTTCTTTTTCTCAGTGGAGAGAGGCTGAGCTTGGAAATGGTGATGGCAGCAGAAGGGCATAAACAGCAAAAAGCACCTTGTCAAAGGGCTGGGGCTTTTACTTCAGCTGAAGTGAGACGAGGAAGACTTTTGCTCTTTTTTTCCCTCCCTCCTCAGCTGAAAATTCACCTTTAACAGGCCTAAATCTGTTCTTGAACTTTCCATGTTCCTGTCTGAGGTTAGCTTTTTCTCGTAGTAGTGGACAAAGTGTTTCTGATATGGAGTCTGGCTCTGAGGTAAGGTCAGGGATGTAGTGCACAGGCGGGCTGGGGGAGGGCTGGAAGGCTCGGCTGGTGGGCTGACGACTGTGTCTCCTCTCTCCCTCGGCAGTTCATGGCATCAAGTGGACTTGCAGCAATGGGAACAGCAGCTCTGGCTTCTCTGTGGAGCAGCTGGTGCAGCAGATACTGGACAGCCACCAGACCAAGCCTCCTCCCCGGACTCACAACTGCCTCTGCACTGGCACTCTGGGTAAGGGACAGACAGGAGGGCTGGGGTGTGGGACAGAGGCAGTCAGAAAGAGACTGGTAGAGACCGAGGAAGCAGGTAGTGCTTTAAAAATGTCTTCAAGAACTTTAAAAGATGAGGTGAGTGTAGAGCAGATTGAATGCCTAATTAGATTACAGCAGCTTCTAGGTCCAGGATGAACATTTCATACAGTAGATGTGCTGATTTATTGAGCTGTCTGTTGTAATGACACCACTGGGGGGCGTAATGTTCCTCTGTATATGTGCAGTCAGGGCAGTCTTTTATACTCAAGCATACAACAAATGAATTTTCACCTTGTACTCCATCACAAATATCCAGCACAGCACTTTACAATCCCATGGTGTCGCTCCTAGGGTGCCGTTACTCTGAAGCAAATTGAATCGAGTCTTTAAAACAAATGATTTTGGGGTAGATTGATCACCATTTGTTTTATGTTCATATAAAATTCATTTGCCAAGTATGCAGTATAATGACTAATGAGACATATCAGCCATTTATTAACAAAACGGTAAAGCTGTGTGTTGGCTTCTCATGAAACGATTAATACTGATGATCGATGGTCTCTATAAAGACTTGAATTAATCTCAGTGTTCCTTCAAAATATCATCATCAAAGCATTTTCAGTTTTAAATACATTATGTGGATCATTCTTTGAATTCGTATTATTTTCAGTGTTTAAACCAAACAGCCTCGTATAGTGGTGTCATATCTAAAATAGTAGTGTAGTTATTATGATGCGTTCTTTGTATTATTCATATGTAGTTTTATTCACATTTTTATGATTATGTTAATTTAAATACTGTTATTTTTCATTATAATGTAAATATTGACAATAATACTACTAATAATGTTCATTAATCTCATTAAGTTGATAAATATGAATAATTCTGAATGAATTACTATGGATAATAATAATTGAATTATTATTGTTATTATTTTATAATCTATTCGTAGATTTTGTATAGAATAATTATTATTATAATAATGTATATTTTGATCATACTAGGGATAATAATGCTAATTTTAAAAGGGATGATGTCATATGACTAGTATGGATAATGTTAATAAATAATAATAATACATTGTTTTTTTATTATTATAATTTGTTAAAGAATTTGGAGAATGACTAGCTGTTTTGTTTTGTCTCTGTAGGTGCTGGAAGCAGTGTGCATCATAAATGTAACAGCGCCAAACACCGCATAATCTCTCCCAAAGTGGACCCTCGCTCAGGAGGCTATAGCAGCACCCACTCTGAGCTCCAGAATAATGATGTGTCGGAGGGTAAGACAGAGCACAGCCACAGCAGCAAGAACAGCGGAGGAACAGGAGGAGGGAGCGTGCGTGAGAAACGCAACGGCAAGGTCCACAAACCCGTCCTGCTGCACCAGAACAGCACTGAGGTGTCCTCCACCAATCAGGTGGAAGTGCCAGACACAACCCAGAATTCCCCTGTGTCCATCAGCAGCGGGCTGAACTCGGACCCCGACATGGCTGACAGCCCGGCGGTCACGGGCATGGGCCACGTTGCCTCTGTCATGAGCAGCCTATCCCAGAGTGTTTTCATGTCTGAGGTGACTGGGGATTCCGTCTACAGCATGTCCCCCACCGGAGGCCCCAACGCACATATTATGGGCCCCGATGCCACCTCTCATGGTCTGGTCTTGGCAGTCCCCTCTGACAGCCACAAATTCGCCTTTCCAGGAAATGGGAGCGCAGATGCAGGCGGTCCTGGAGCAGACGGGCTATCCATGCTGTCTGCCTCTGGCATCTCAGATGAACTTGTCCTCTCCAGCAGCCTAGACTCTGGCAGCATTAAAATCCCTGAAACCACCATGAACTTCGACCCTGACTGCTTCCTGAATAACCCTAAGCAGGGCCAGACATATGGAGGAAGTGGATTAAAGCAGGAGAATGGCACATGCAGTGCCTCGTCCTCCTCAACAGCTAACACCAACGGTTTGCAACGCTCGCCAACTATATCGGATTCAAACTACGTCTTCAGTTCTGCCCTGGTGAAGAACATCAAGACTGAGGACACGTCCTTTGAACAACAGCTGGCCAAAGAAGGGAGCTACCAGGTGGGGGCAGTCGTAAGCTGCAGCGTTTCCAATGGCTCCGGCGCCGAGAACTCACTCACCTTGACCCCTGCTTCCTCGCTGCTACCATCTGGAGGCGGCCTGAGTCCGAGCACCACCCTGGAGCAGATGGATTTCAGCGCCATCGATGCAAAGCAGGACTACTCCACCGGTGCCTCTGCTGTAGGTTACAGCCAGGCAATGAACAACCTAACTCACCAGAACCAATCTCCAAGCTTCTTCCTTCAAGAACCACCGCAGCCAGCCCAGAACCAGCAAGGCCGGCAGAGCTCCAGCCAGAAGGGCCACTTGCTGGAGCATAACTCCCCTGATGGAGGCTACATGGGTCTGCAGGTTGTAAAGACGGAGTCGCCCGGCAGTAATGGCCACCTCCACCACCATCACACCCACCAGGGCCAGCACAGACCCAACTGCAATGGAGGCTCACCCACTGAGGCCCAGGGACAGGCTGGCTCACTGCAGCTCCTCCAGTACCAGGGAAGCTTTCCAGGCCTTGGTCCAGAGCACGAGGATGTGGTCGGTATGGATCAGAGTCGCAGTGTTGGGTCCGGTCAGGCTGGGGCCACTGAGAATGGGACAGATGGTTTACTAAAGTCTGGGGATCATCTACAATCCTGCAGAGGAGGAAACGGAGAGAGCGGAGGAGCAGATCACTTCATGCAGCAGAGCTCTGAGAATGGAGGCGAAGCCGTGGCTTTGAGGAATGGAAACACCGCTAGCGGGCCCAACAACGGCTCGCAACAGCAACTCCAACCACTGATTCAGGGAGCTAATTTGGTTCAGGGGCTCTACAACAATAACCACGGGCTCAGTGGACCCGGAGCCAACGGCGGAGGAGGCACGGGCATGGAAATCAGCTTGGATCATTTTGACATCTCCTTTGGAAACCAGTTTTCTGACCTCATCAACGACTTCATCTCTGTAGACGGCGGAGCCACGGCTGTGGGGGCTGCGGGAACGTTATACACCCACCAGTTGGTGGCCCCACCTGGGTCAGATGGAACAGCCACCTCAGGTGGGAACCAACAGCAAGGTCAAGAGAATACAAGCAACAGAGTGTCAGGATACAGCCCCTCAGAGCTCTGCCTCCAGTCATGCTGCAGCCCCCAGTCTTTAGGTGGAGGTGCTGGTGCTGGCGGAGGCTCAGGAGAGACAGGATCACTGGCCTACATGCATGTCGCTGAAGTAGTGTCAGCTGCGGTGGCCCAGGGCACTCTGGGAATGTTGCAGGCCACCGGGCGACTTTTCATGGTCACAGACTACTCTCCAGAGTGGTCCTACCCAGAGGTATGTCTGTTTGAATGAAATGCTTTAAATTCAGTTTTTCCTGCATTTCAGTCACATGCTCAACATTATTTTTTTTAATATTATTAGATGCTTATAATAACAACAAAAATCATTGTAATTATTATTTATACATGTTTAGATTATTTAAAATTTGTGAAATGACCTTTGAATTATTATTATTAATATAATATGAACCCGGTGTTTGATCTCTTGCTGTTGAATTATTGCACCACGAGATGGCAGAACACCCTTGAAAACAATTTAAAACGTATCGATGTTGTAGTCTTGTTTTCTTCCACAAGATGGCATTGTAGCATGTGTATTTTATTCTCCTTTCAGATGCTTCTTTTCTTGAAATCTTTATTTAAACCTTTATTTAATTGAGTAACTATGATATGATAAACGTAGGTCATGTGAGGATTATTTTCCTCCATATTTCAGGGTGGCGTGAAGGTCTTAATCACAGGATCATGGCAGGAAGACAACAGCAGCTACTCCTGCCTGTTTGATCAGATCTCTGTCCCTGCCTCCCTCATCCAGCCTGGAGTTTTACGTTGCTACTGTCCTGGTAATTTCACTTTCATACAAACAGAACTTACTGACTTATTAACATACCAAGAAGTAAATATGAAATATTGTGTTTCTAAAACGATAAAATGTTTATTACTTCAAATAACATAAAATAGTAAATGTTTTTTTCTGGATTGTAATGAATCTCTGTAAGGCCTCAGATGATAAGGAGCAGAGCTGCATGAACTCCTCATGATTTCCTCTGATCTCTCTAATTATGGGGTTGTGTGTGTCTGCAGCCCATGACACAGGCCTGGTGACTCTGCAGGTGGCTGTCAGTAATCAAATCATCTCTAACTCGGTTGTGTTTGAGTATAAAGCCCGTGCACTGCCCTCCCTACCTTCATCCCAGCATGACTGGCTGTCACTTGACGGTAGGTCTTCCTCTCTGTCTTTTTCTGCATTTGTGGGAGAGAAAAAACCCATCATGTGACCCCTGATTATTCAGCTAGTTGAAGTAGATGATTATATAAAGGTGTCTTGGCCCAAGGCTCTTCTGATCGAGATAAAGAGTATGCCATGAAGGCAGAGAAAGGGTGTGTGTTAATAAAAAATCTGGATTGAGGAAGGGTGAGATGCCATTTAAAATGTGTGAGGTTTGATTTGTAATTGACCTCTAGGTGGGGATAGAGGGCAAGTTTAGCAAAGAAAGCTGAATTCTGTTGAAGCAACCACCACATATGCTGAAGATGTATTTGAAGTCAACAAGCAAAGTGTGTTCTTTGCCACCCTGTAATTAGGTAGAATCTGTGTTTAAGGGCTATAAGAAGGAAGAGCTTTTGATGCTTGTTTTGCCTTTGTGCTTTAATCTGAGGTATGGCACGCACAAAGGAGAGAGGCAGTAATTTATTTAAGTGGTTAATACTTTAAGGTCAAAGGGAAAATCAGTCTGGAAATAGGCTAGTACACTGATGACTTTGATGAGCTTTCTGTGACTTAAGACAAAGTGAAGTTGATAGCTCCTTCACATCTGGCTTGTCATAGTTACCATGAAATCAAAATGGTAATTGGCTTATTTCAATCGTTATTGGCTTAAATCAGTGGCGGCTGGTGAAAAATATTGGAGGGGGGGCTGAATAAGAGGGGGGTCTGGGGGTCCCCCCCCAGAAAATTTTGAATTTAGTAGATGTGATTTCCTGCATTCTGGTGCATTTTAGGCCTAAGGCCCACTAGGGGGCCTTAGCAAACTTACATGGGTCAATAAGTCTTAAAATAATTTAGATTTAGTTATATTAACATAATCTTAACTTAACTGTGTTCATTATACCATCAATTACCATTCACTAGTTTTCAACAATATAAATGAAAAAAAAAAATACTGTTTTGCCCTTACCTATAGCCTACCAATAAAATAACTTAAACCAGTCAATACCAATGGTCAAATAATAGAATAATAATAATAACAGTTTGACAGTTAATGATAATGAACAAGTTGCATGTTTATTATGCTCTGTGTGCTGACAGAAAAAGTGAAAACGCATAATATTGATAATTATAATATAGTTAATACAAAAAATAATAGGTAATACAACAATCTAGTTTAATCAATCCCCAGCTGTAGACTACATATTTTTGACAAATTGACAATTGGATAATGGATAACAATGTGTTGATACTAGAGAAAGAGAGAGAGAAAAGGCTCTGAAAGAGAGGGTGGGACAACATTCTTGATTGTAACACCCAAGTATGAGAATAAAGTTGATTTTAACTAGTATGAAACACAGTAATCCAGCTCAGAACTTAAAAACATCAAAAACAAAGCAAACACACAGGTATTAATATTCCTATAACTATTTTAATATCAAATGTGTGTGAAACAGTGTTTATGTGTGTGTGAGTGAGTGAGTGACAGAGACAGACAGGTCAATTCCCACGACTTACTTTACATTATTTCCACTCGACGTCACTGGCGCTGCCATTCTGCTCTCATCTGAGGTAAAAAATGTCCCGTGATGCGCGTGCACGGTGCACTCCCCTAATCTGATACTGTGGGCGATATTTTCAGCGCCCCTAAACCATAAAATTTGACGACGCTGATTGGCGAAATATAAACCTTTTTGCATAGCAACCGGGGAACCATTGGCTTAAATTCCAGCACTGTGGGGCTGAGCGAACTGGCGCCCTGAGAAGACAGCCTATTGGCTATACTACTACACCAACATGATAAAAGTAACGAAAGTGAATGCAAATATCATTCTGGTGAGTTCAAAACACTTTTCAAAGTAAAACCATTATTAGCATATAATTAACACAGATTATTTTTCGAAATGATAAATTTTAATATATATTAAAAAAACAGACAGACAGGTCGGAGGGAGGGCGGCGCCCCAGCGCCCTCTATGGGCGAGCCGCCCCTGGCTTAAATCAATCGTAATCTTTAATCAAAATGACTATCCCTCCCTCTTGCAACAACATCTCGTGTGTTTACAGGCGTGACATCACAGCAATAGACATAGCTGAAGTAAAATAACATAAAATATAAATATTAAATGAAAAACTTTTTTTCAAACTTATAGCCCAATAGAAATACTAAAAAACTAAAACTAAAATAATAGGGCTGTCAAACGATTAAATGTGATTAATCACCTCCAAAATAAAAGCTTGTGTTTACATAATATATGTGGGTGCACTATTATTATTTTATATATATAAATACACACACATGCTTGTATATATTTAAGAAATATTTTCATGTGTATACTGTATATATATATGTATATATATAATTTATATTATATATAAATATTTTATATATAAATAATATTTTTTCTTAAGTATACATGCATGTGTGTGTATTTATATATATATATATATATATATATATATATATATATATATATATATATATATATATACAAAATAATTATACACAGTGAACCCACATTGCGATTAATCGTGATTAATCATTTGACAGCCCTATAAAAAACAAGTACAAAAAATTACTAAAATGAAAAATATAAATCTAATAATACTCAAACAACTTCTAAATACTATAATAGTATATAAATAAATAGTACTATATATATATATATATATATATATATATATATATATATGTTATTTAATAATACTAAAATGACACTGATTGCTGTTCATTCCTAATACTTTAATGTTAACTTGAAGTCTTTAAATCGAATATGTTGAATTTAGCTTTAGCCTAAATTAATAAATGCATTCAAAATATTGTTCATTATTAGTTTATGATACCTGATGCATTAGCAAATGGTAATAAATTCAACCTAGAATTTTACCATGTAAACCATTAATAAGTATGTAAAGTCTGACTGTGAGAAGATGGGACAAAAAGAAAGACATGTGACTCATATCCCCTATTAACACTTCCGCTGTACTGATTCTGCTACTTGCTTTGTGCACACATCACCGTCCTTTAGCTGTCCCAGTCTGTTAGTGATAACTTAAACACAAGGGTTTAAATCTAATCATACCATCGCTGTAGGGGATTTGCCCTCTTTAAAGTCTGGCAAACCAAAATACAATCCCACAAATGCTTCAGCGCTACCCAGGCTGCCTCAAACTGGGGCTGTGGCGTCAAAGAGCTTATGAAAATATTGGAGCATATGGGCAAAGTGACACGCCTGCCAATTTGACGTCCGAAGCTCTAATCTGCTTGCTCCGATCAGGTGTTAGCCAAGACACACAATCCCAAAGAATGATATGGGAAACGAGGAGTGGCAGCCAGCATTCAGATGCAAGCATTTGTGAGGTTAGTGGGTTAGTGTTTGACAAGCATGATGTTTGGAAAGCAGAAGACTAAACCAAACCAGTACAGATGATCACGCATTACAGTAAGAAGGCCCAGGCAGTATATTGCTGTATATCACTGCACATATTTATTAAATGGACGAATTCTGTGGATATGTAATCTGTGTGTGTTACAAGGACAGGCTAAGTGCTTTGTCTCCTATGAGTCTGAGTAAAGAAGAGAGTGCCAGTGCCTGTGTGTGGTGCTGTTTGTCTGTGGAGGTGGGGGCGGGGGGGTGAGTGTTGTTGCTGCAGTGTGCATTGACAGGGTAAAGTAGGGCATGGTGAGGAGCCTGTGGAAAGGGACAGCTGCAATGCAGACAGCCCTCAAGGCAGAGAAAGAGAGCTACAGAGGACCGATGCCCCTCTCAGAAACAGCTCAACACCAGTCCATTCACGTCTCACAACCATGCACTTCTGACTTTCATGTGTTTGTATGCACACTTAATCTACTGCAGTATACTACATTCTCAACATTCACAGAGTTCTCAAGAACTTTTTCTTTCTGTTTATTCATTTAGCTCTTTGTTTTATAAACTTAAGTAGCAAAAGGTTGGTTTAATGGATTAGTGGACAAGAATAAGCTTAACTGAATTAGAGTGAGTCATCAGTTGGTTTGACTTTAAGCACGTCATGAAACAGTGCTGCCTGGAAATGAGGGTGTATGCTAGGAAATAGTTATTCCTGACTCCTGCAATAATGCATTTGCACCTTCACAAGTGAAGTTAGATTATCAATAGACTTAGTTGATATGAATTTGCTACAATAAAGAAGTTTGAGATAGGACAAGTCTGAAGTTTTCATGTTATTGATACACATTGTAAGGAGTATTCCTGCAATATGGAAAATAGTGTGCACAGGCTATATAAACAGTACATTTAGGATGTGGCCAATGTGACACTGTTGTTTATCAGTAGAGAGCCATAGCTATAATCATATTCAATCCAGTTACTGGATTTTGGGGTTTCTTCACTTGCTACTGCGCTGACTCTCATTCCTGGTCATTAAACCACAGCCTGGTTTCTATATCGAGCACTAGTGTCAAATAAAACGATTTCGAGACAAACCTCAGCGTCTGCTGTTTGACACTACATTTATCGTTTGCTTTCAGCTGAGCTCTGATGCTCTAATGGCACACAGCTGCCTGCCTTGATTTGTCATAATGCAGAAAGGGGGCGGGGCTTTGCTTCTCTCTGCAGCATTGCAGGTACAAAGCCACAGGCTGGAGTCGTCGTGCACTGTAACCGTGACCAGTATATTGTCTTCATGCCAATTCATATTGTCCACCAATTAAACTGTGCGTTCAAATTGCTGTCTAGTTATTCTGTGGGCAGTAGTCTCTTCCGCTCTTCACACATAACTGCGATAAACCAGCATTTTTAGCGTACCGGAATTTTCACAGCTTTGTAGCCTATCACAATGACTGTGATTTGCAAATATGGGGAAAACAAACAGTCGTTCAAATAGATATACAATTATTTATCTTGCATCGTATATTTACTAATTCCCAGGCTCCAAAACCGTTACATAGGCTATGTTTATGGGAAAATTCTCTAAGCCGGTTTGAAAAACTGAGGAAAAGTGCAGTGGTTATTATAAATGTGAAAGACAGTGTCACATGCTGTCTTTCCCATTAATAATTTCTTCGTTTGCTAAAGTTTTTTTCTTTTTTTTTTCTTTTTTCTGCTTTGTCTTCGTGGCTCGTGGAAAAACTAGGGCGTCTGTTTACCTGCGGCACGTGCGCAGCGTCTCCTCTCGCTGAGATTCATGCACGCGCTCGCAGGGGGGAGCAGTAGTCAATGTTGCCAAATCTTCCAAGAAAAGTTAGCGATTGCTTTGAAAATAAATACAGTAAGCGCTTTCTTTTTATTTTGTATTTTGCTCTTGCAGTGGGTTGTTCATATATCACCATGGAGGGAGGCATAATGCCTAATCAAAAGATAAGCATTTATTTTAAGACGTGTTTGCAATTAGCTTCGAAATAGGCCTAGTGTATTTTAATTTAATGCGTAGGCTAATTATATATATAAAAGCGTGTTTTATAGAAAAAAAAGCCCGCAACCCATAAATGCTGATATTTGCAAGAACAAAGTGGCTTATATTAAATGGACTTGGCAACACTGGCAGTAGCGTTGGAGTAAAGAGGGGCGGGGGGGAGAGTACGAGAGTAAGTGAGCGGGCTTTACATTTCTCTCTGCTCTTGCACGTCGCTTCTACACTTTCTTCTATTGTTGATTAGAGCTTTTAGGACGTTCCCCTAGTATAAAAAGGGATATTTATTTTGCCCAGTATTAGAAAATTCAGGGTCAAACTGCGTGTGTGAGACACGGCCATTTGGGACATTGTGGTCAGGATGCCGTTGAATGACATCTGCTTTTCCTAAAGACAAGGGGACCGTTTGCTTTGCAGAGCGACTCTCCATGGACAGTGAAATAGAAGGTTGGACATGTTCAAATGAACTAGAGTCTATGTGTTTGCAGTGTTGTCTCTAAAGTTACTACATGTGCTTAGCCCACTTTAAACACATGCCATTTCCGCCTGTGGAAGTGAACTAGTGCTTTACTTCAGATGGATGAATGTACCGTTCTGTGCGTTTTACATTTACAGTCCTGCCTTTGCTTTTTCAGAAAATGAAAGAATATGTTTTTTAAGATAAGCTCGAGCTAATCTGTTTTGACTGAATTCTGTCTCTGCTGAATATGTCAACTTCCAAAATAGACACAAGAACGCTGTTCTTGAACATAGCTACATGTACGAGGCTCGTGGAGCAGACCACCTTGTTCAGGCTTTGAGGAAAATAGATAGTTCACGTTTCGCTGTTTCATATATTATTCCTGGTAATGTCCTTTTCATAGTTTTAACACTACTAGTTCTCTAGCTGCATGCACTCTCATTTATATCATCTTTAATAGGACATGACAAAGATCCGCTTGTTTGACACTTCATTGCACCAAAACATCACATGGAAAAAGTAGGAAAAACAGCTCATTTGTGAGGCGGTCTTGACATTTAGTGGTTCTGTTCGCTGTAGTCGTGACCGGAGTGTGTGCTTTTGTGTAACACACACAGCAGTCCTGTGATCTGCGCTCTTGATTTCAGCACCGAGGACAGCGACGCACGAGGCACGCGCTTAAGTGAGCTCGCGAAACATTCAAAAACACGACACAAGTTTGACAAACGAGCCTTATATTGGTAATAGTTATGGTTTATGCCGGGAAAATAGAGATGAACAATCATTACACTCGTGTGTATTGTGTTCCAACAATGTTCTGCTCAACAACCTGTTGATAGTGATGATTGGAATGTTTAAAAAGTGTCACCTCGCATAACATAGGCTACAACACGTAACTAAAATCAAAAACAATTTACAAAATTCTAGTTTTATAGACTTTATATTGACTGCTTCGTGAATTTTATAGAATTGCCTGCTTTTCCTTTAAATTGTGTCTACTTTAATAATTAATAATAATAAAAATAGAAACGTATAACAACTGCTGTGTTTTCTATGTTGTCAATGCACAGGTCATATAACGTTGCTTCTACATTTATTGCTTAAAATATTTAAGCAATAAATGTTTGAACATTAAGTTTACTGAATAACAAAATTTGAATAATAATTTTAATGGGTGAAAAATCCATCTCATGGGTGCTTGCACAGTGTAGAAAATTGCTTTGTTATCCTGAGGCAACATCATGCAATATAGAGGGTTAATGAACTCAATAACTTTAGAGCTTCCATGGTTTTCTTACCTCTAAATTAATATTCCACACCATGTTCCATCAAGGACCTCATAAATTAGGCACTATAGGCAGCTGTAATTTTTGTAATATAGGGATTTGTGTCATTTGCTTTGTTGCCGAACTTTGCAAATACAGAATTTAAAAAACTTCATAGGTACTCCAGGTCAACCATTCAGATTGTCTTTTATTAAATTCTTCGTCATTTAGAGTAGCGCAGGAAATGTCAGAACACTTAACCTGAGTTTCAGAGAACCTCTGGTCAGCATATTTCATATAGATTTGAGGTCATGACAGTCATCTTGTTAAGGAAAGGAGTCAGTTATGTCCTGTTATCAGTGTTTCTGCAGCTATCATCATGCTATGAATACCCATTAAGATTAGCCAGCATCTTGTACAGTGCTAGCCTTTCTCGACTGATTTGCACTGCTCAGTTTACCTGAGAAACATGTGGTATCATATACAGTAGCTAGTGATAGACATTGCCTAAGAAACTTGACGTTTGACTTTGTGTAGAATTGGATCATTTCTGTGCCCTGTCGGGATATTGGTTCAAATTAGTTGCTTCTAATACGGATTTGAAGCTTTTTTAAGTGAAAAATTCCTTGGAGATGCATGAATTGATTCTGTCAGTTTCTAGCAGTAATTGGCCAAAATCCAGATCATATTTTTTGCACCCCAGACCAGTGCAGGATACATTCTGCTTTAGTTGCTTCCATACAACACAATGTGCCTCAAGGGCACAATCGTTAATTAGTGTTAAATCAGACAGCAGTTAGGGAGAATGGCACAGCGGCCCTGTTAGAGGAACATTGAAATTGACTGACAATTAGATTTGTTAAGGCTTGAGCTTGATTTAAGGATTCTTTGTCTTTTTTTAGAACAATGATAAGCCAGCTTTGTCACTGAAAGTAAAATATATTGGGAAATTACAGAAGATATTCTGATACCAAATAAAGCTGCTGATGAAAGCATTTTCACTGTTAGTTTTATCACTGAAATATATTTGACATTGCACACTGTAGTCAGCATTGCTGCCCGGTTGTTTTGTATGCTTTGTCTGAATGATGACAGGGAGAGCTGAGCAAAATAGCTGAGTCACATGAACGGTAAAGTCATTAATAATAGTATGAATAAGTCTTTGTGGACTGGTTTATATACAAGTTTGGAAAGACTACTTACAATACAGTTAGTCTGTTTAATGATGTATTAGTCTGGCAGTACTGCCAAGCAAGATAAAGGATTTTGTTAGTGCCTGGATAAACCGTGTCACACAATGGCACATGAAGTAGGAGATATAACCAGGGCATGTCTTGGAGGATGGGTAAAGCAGTTAGCTCATGGAGATGCCTGCCTCTGATTTCATTTGATTTGCTGCTGGTTTGTATGGAGATAAATTGGAGGGCTCCATTCAACCAGAAGTAGACCGCAGTAAAGTTTTTTTCAAAATCCATTTTGTGATTTGAGAAGCTGGTGAAATGGCATTATATGGAACAGAACTTTTGTCCCATGTGCATACAGAATGTTATGCATTAGTCTATAAAAAATATATGAATAATTTACAAGATGGTTCTACATATTAATATTTGTTGATGCATTAATATGATAGAAATGAACACACATACAGCATGATCTTAAATGATTGTAAATTGCCAATGCATTAATCCTTATCAATATTAAAAATATCAAGTTATTTCTTATTAAACTGTGGTACAAAATCAATATTATACACCCCATGTTTGTTTCCTCGCCAATAAAGCACGTTCTCGCTGCTCTATACTTGTGATAGACTGTAAATTATATCAGTATGTGTAAAGTGTGTGACCAACATAATGCCATGTCATGAGTCAGGCATGGGAAGTCTTTATCCCTTCACCAGTATACTAGGACTACATGTTAACCCATTTAATCACTAACCTTGACAGCAAAGCAACATGTACGTAACAGCAGGTCAGCCTGAGCTGAAGGTTCAGATCTCAAAATCAGGGCAAGAGCTCAACCTGTGTTTAAACACTCAATTCTTGTTGTAACACCTGGGAAAAGAAGAGTTTTTGTTATTATTTGTGTGTGTGCTGTGTGTGCAGTGATAGCATAGTTCTCTCTGCAGCACTGGAGTCGGTACTTGCTCCCAATGCTTTTGAAGTCTAGACTGAAAGGGACTCGTTCTGTGTTGGGACAGGGCACTTGCTGAGGCTTCATGCGGTGGGGTATAGTGCTGCTGCCTGGAGTAATATTACACTTACAGACATGAATGGAAATACAGAAACTGTGTACTTTATTATAGGTGTAAATAGTTATTGTAGATTAAGAATATTATATTTACAAACTTCTTACTACAACATGTCAAAGTATGGATGTGTCCTTGTGGTAGAAACGTCTAGTCACAATATTAGTGTTTTTGCTTTAATCAGTGTTGACATCTTTAACTATAGTACAATGTCCACCAAGGCTGATATGGTTAAAGGGGTCCTATTATGCTTTTACACTTTTTCAACTTTAGTTTGTGTGTAATATTGCTGTTTGAGCATAAAAAAAGATCTGCAAGGTATTTAACAGAATCCCCTTTTCAAGAACTACAACGAACAGCGCGTTTGGACTACCACGCAATTTTTCCGGATCTTATGAACTCACAATGATGCTTGTTTAAATAATCTTAGTCAAATCTGAGTAATTTAGAGTGGTTCAAAATTATTTTAAACTCTGTTCCTGAACATTATAACCCCAGTGTGTATCTGTGCGCTACACATTTTATGGAGAACAGCTTGTTGTCTGTTGCTTTTGTAAGCTCACGATTAAATGGTGGATGACATCGTGTCTATAATGTATAAGAAAAAAAAAATAAAAACATACCACTCTGAAACGTCCTGTGAAATCCGTGCTTGCATAGTCTGTGCATGTAATCCATTCTACACAGTCCTCTTTTTTATTAACATTGTCAGGGTCAGAATCGGGCTCGAATTGAAATTGACGTCATCCTCAATATTTACTCTTGAGAAGAACTCGCAGCTATGGTGGGGTGGGGCATTTCCCGAACACATGCTAAGCGCTACCAATCACAACATATTGGGCCAGCTAACCAATCACAGCACATTTCGTATTTCGGAAGGAGGGGCTGCATAGAAATTGGCGTGTTCGAGCCAGACTGGAAAGAGAGGTGAGAACCAAAAATGAGAACATATTCTAGTACACCCCCAAGACATCATAAAAGGCCATAATAGGACCCCTAATATGCTGCATCTCTTTGATTAGACTTGAAGGTGGAGGTCTATCATGACAACTGTCTGATTGTTTGGCATAGGAATGGATATGACAATGTTGATAGGTTCGGTCTTGGTTGAATAGATCTGCCACACTGCTGCTGTTAATGCTGCTGATGCTACTGCACAGCAAATATTACATACGCAACATGCTGCTGCTGTACAATATACATGCATTACCCATAGCAGATCTATACAGGTGGAGCTGGGGAAGGTGGGGAGTTTCTCATACTGACCGAGTGAAGATATGTAATCACTCCTCTCCATTTCAGGTTTTCCCTGCTCACATGTGAAAGAAATTCCACTTTAAAATCTCTCCATAGCAAAATTATCAACCCGTTTCTGCCACATAAGAAAAAAAAAACATGCTTTGGTTATCATAATTATGATATAAAAAGTTTAAATGATAACATCAAAATATAGATTATTACATAAAAAGTCATTGACAAAGTTGAAATTTTTCAAAATCACTTTTATCTCTAATTTCACCTTTTATGTCGATGCCTTTGTATGTCGTGATTGTAACTGGCAACTTTTCAACTTTTTATGTCATAATTGTGATTTTTTTATTATTATTATTGTATAAACATCTGAGTTCAAGATTTAAAAAAAAAATCATGTGTCTGTAATTTTTGTAATATTGTGAGTGTGACTTTAGTATGATTGTACATAAATTTTGTCTATAATACACATCTGAGAGGAACGACTGACCCACCTCTAGGCTTCATTGAATAGCAAATTTTTTAGGTGACAAAATTACAGTAACTTGTTGCATTCATCTGTTGTTATTTTGCAATACACATTTTGTATTTTTCTTCAGTCTTTCAATCTTTCATTCTGACTACAAATATTATATTCGCACCGTATTTAACATTGTGAGTACTGCCTGGTTACGTGTTATGTTTGAGATGGAGCAGTATTAGAGATAATGATGCATTACCCTATAGTTCAATGTTCATTCTCACATTAATTGAGTGATAGATTATGCACGTCCTCTGATCTACTGCTGTTTCGTGCTCAAATTTTGCTCTACGCGAGGTGAGAGGGTGAATGCAGATGGTGGATTCAGCTGGGAGAGCCCTCTGCCAACAGCACTCCCCTTCCCTCCACTAAATACCAGTCTACGTCATCCAGCGGAGCTTAACTCAGGAAGGGGGTTCTCCAGAATACCATTATTCTAGAGAGCTGGGGTATTATTAACCACCTGATCGCCAAGCATGGGGTTTTGTGATTGATTAATACTTCAGAATAGCAATAATATACAGTTTTCTGAATGCAGCACACAACAGAACAGAATACTATATCCCACAATGCAAAGCACTCAAATTGACTTTCAATGTCCAATGTAACCCAAAAGTAACATCAGCTGTGCTTTTAACACATTTTTCATCATTTGATCAGATTGTTAAGATGTCTTACCACAAAAAGCGATGTACAACACTTATAACTAATTTATTTCTAAAACAACAACTGGATGCCACTCAATGAACTGAATATGCATGCAATTGAGTAATTTGACAAAATTGTTCCAAACTACTTTTTTATATGAATAAAGTGTAGCATTTGATGCAATGTACATGTAGATCGTGAAGTATACAGTTTGTTTTTATGTATATACAAATGCAAGTATTCGGTATAATCTTTAAGTGGGCACTGTAAACTTTAACAACACAGAAAGATGATAACAGGTACGCCCGCGTAGCACTTATATCTCCTTCCATAGAATTATATATTAATGCAGTACATTATTGCTGTTGTTTATAGCAATGAATGAGTGCAGTCCTGGTGATTGCTCTCAGCATTATAATACAAGGAAGAGCGTGGTAGATCGAGTGAGAATCCACTAGGCTATTTTAGCGAAAGACGGAGCATTATTATCTCTCTGTTTAATCCAGGTGTGTTTGTTTGTGTATATGTGACTGTATAAACAGAATCCTCACAGATACAGAAGCAGTTCCTAAGCTGAAAACAAACACACACTCAGAGTCTTCAGCTCCTGACTCATCAAGTCTCCCACAGGAATAAATAGTGAATAGACCCTTAATGAAGTTCTCCTCTCATTGAGCTGTCTATCAGCTCCCTCTCTTTCTCTCTCAGCCATTACCCCCTCTAGGATCTCTCAGCTCACATACACAAGAAATATCTACAAGAAAGTATGTTTGACAGTGCCTTATTCTAAGAGAAGGGATGAAAAGAGGATGAGAGAAAGTTGAAAGACAGATTTTGAAATGCTTAAACAACAGCTGGAGGGGGAGTTGGAGGCAGTTTAGGTCAGCTCACACAGGAAGGCAGTCTCCAGAGAGAAAGATATGATGACATTGTCTTAGTCCTGTTTACACGTACTGTGAGGGCACATACTGTACTCATTTTGTATTCACACTTAGAAGTATCCCAGACATGATGCAAAAATAATGTTTTGGAATTATTTTGGCCACGTTGCACATGCTGAACCCAGCAGAAAAAAAAAGTCAAAATGCACAATAAACCTATAAACAGTTTTGAAATATAATAAAGTTACTTGCATATCATTTGAAAGGGTCTTTCTGTTCAGTAAATCTGGCTAAATACATGTGAGTTATGGCCATTCTTTTGGGTTGGAGTGCAGTTTACTGACTGGCTTCATCACTCTCTTCTCTCCACCAGTAATCTGGTGTGTGTTGGGCGTTCTGGCGCAATATGGCTGCCATGGCATCTTTCAGGTGGATACTGCACATTGGCGGTGGTTGAGGAGACTCCCTCTTCGTGAGTTAATATATGATCAATTAAATCAGGAAACAAGATACATTTTAATTAATAAACATCCGTTAACGTCGTCCTCTTGATTGTTGTTCACCTGAAAGTGCAATAATTCTGATGCAGAGCTGCCAACTTTTGAGTTTAGCTTCTCTGCCGTATAATGCACGTGCGCGGTTAGGAGCTCAACATCTGTTTCGCATCCGCGCTCGCTCTGGATTACAGGATATTTGAACTACTTTGCAGTAAAACTCGATCACGAGTGGCTCAACAGGTAGATCTTTAGATAAACTCATCTTTCAGGCATTTGACCGGCCGACACTTCAGCGTGAGAAATCGGGGGTGTGACATGAGAGCGTGAGAATTGGCTCAATTGCGTGAGTCTTACGCCGAATACGTGAGATTTGGCAGTCCTGCTGACGAAAAATGTAAAAGTAAAAACAGTCGTGATAAATACTCACAATTATGATTTTTTTTTTTTTTTTTTTTTTTTTTTGCATTCATGCAGCCCTAAAACTTCCGATAAACATTATATACTTTTTGGCCATTATTAAAAAAAGTAGTGTGTGTTGACAGCTCAGCAACAGAATAGGGAAATGATAACCTATCCTTCAACATAAAAATAAAGCAAAAAATATGGCATTGTGAGTTTTAGTTGACTTTTCTCCTATAGGCTATAATAGTTTATGGAGAAATAGGAAGGTGTTGCACATGTCACCGTGTTGCTTCAGCTCTGATTGGTGGTCCCCTGCATGTGGGCCCTCCCCCTAACCCCCTCTCCCTCCGCAGTCTACGTGTTTTGCATTTTGAGCTCACACGCGGCAGCAGGTGGAGATGACATCATCTGCACTGCAGCAGACTGCAGCACTGTGTCTGAACAAAGACATGTCAATGATGCTGCTGCTAACTGGTGCTCTGTCTCTCTTGCCATCTTTTTAGCTTCCATCGCTCTCTCTCTTTCCTGGCATGGTATCTGAATGAAGACTTAACACTGACTGCACACACAATGAAGCCCACTGATTCAATAAGTCATAGTTTAAATGAAAAATAATCATGCTAGTCCTCACCCAGCAGGGTTTAGTAATGGTGGTTGTTAAGGCTTTGAGGTTGGGTTAAGAGATTTGAACAAATCCCTTAACTTTGTAAAATATACTGCAGAATTGATGTATGTTTTCTAAGTAGCTGAAAGTCTTTTTCCCTGACTGACAAGGTAGCCACCCAGCAATGCCCAACAAGTTAGTAACTGCATAGCAACATGTTCAGTTACACTCTAAATACTTTAGCAATGGCATAGCAACACGCTGCTAACCACCCAGAACACATAACATTTATTTTGGTGAGTTTTGCGCAGGCTCTTTCTGCAGCACTTTAGCAACTACACAGAACATCATAGAAACTACAAAGCAACATGCTAAAAATCACTCAAGGCTGGACACTAAATGACTTATACTACATGATTTTTGCCCCGATTTACCATCTAGACGAGTCAAAAATAGTTGATGAACTATAGATATAGTGGACTGAAAGTAAAACTTAAGTTTACGTTAAAAACAAGCTCTGTGATCAACAAAAGTTTATGATACTTACACGTTTTGTCCATTAAGTTAATTTTCAGATGAACATGTTTATGAGTTTTGAAGCTTAAATGCAGTCGCCATAAGTAAAAAGCTGTCCAATGTAACCAATTACCCCTGACTTCAACGTCACCATTACTACGCTTCCGACAACTCTTTCAGTTTAGCTGTTATGTGCGATGACGTTTAATTTCCCCGACTGCCTCTGTAGTCTTATTTACAGCCATTTGTTAGCAGCCGCCTTTTTCAAGACACTTAACAGAAAAAATCACAAGTGGGGTAATTTTGATATATTTTATGTTGTATCTTGTGTTCACCATAGACCTTATCCATTTAACCAAAACCCCATTCAAAAAAACTAAACAAAAACTTTTGGCCTACAAAGTGATGTCTTATCTGCACCACTCTATTAGGACCCGAAATAGATTAATATTGCAGTTTAAACTAAGAAAATAAACAATTTAGGAGAATAGTGTAGCAAGGTTAGACGTGGGAACAAGGAGGCGGGAACCAGCAAACGTTCAACAATTTCAATAATGTGAAATAACCAAACAACAAAACGGAAGTAAAGGTAGAGCCCAGTAAAGTAAAGACATAAAACAAAACCTAAGTGTCCCTTTCACACTGTCGTCGCTCCTCCTTTTAAGCCTCCACTTCTCCATGAGAGATACGAGACCGGTGTGTTGCGCAGGCAGGTATCGCTCATCAGTAATCACGCCACCGGCCTCGCGCCGTTCTCTCACAGCCCTCGGCCTCATCCTGCTCGCCACAAATAGTATGTGCAAAACAGCAGGAAACTGTATCATGCAGTGTGCGCATGTCAAAAAATGAATTCCAATTTGAAGCTTGTGGTATAAACATATAAACGTGCGCATCAACCCAACCACTTTATTTAGCGTTCATGTAAACACTCGGATTCATCTGCTTAATAAATTATGATTTCATTCCGATTGAAACAAAAAATGTCCATGTAAACGCAGCTGTAAATGACTGCTGTCTTACTGAGTTGTCAAACAGTGTGAATTTATGTACATGATCACTCTTGACATTTTCACCAGGCAACCAAACACTATCTTTTTTTGTGGTGTTCATGGCCCTCTAGATTAATACTTTTGTTTAGACATAAAATATTGCTTACTAGCTACATTAGCATGGATAAGCTACAGATTCTTTGAACCTTTTTGCACTTTTGTCGTCTCTCAATGTGCCTCTTCGTTCCTCAATAAACTGACACTGGAGCAAACCACAGCCCAGCATGCCCCTGTCGCCTGGTTACCGTGCAGCTGCAGGTTGCCACAGAAACAGACTTATCAGTGAGAGACATACAGTTCTCAGTACTGGTGCTGTGATTCACCTGTGCTGGTTCTAGTTCTCATCTTTTACACCTGCACAGTGACCATTTCTGATTGACAGATTACGTGGCTATTTCTAAAACCAGCTTGATGTGTGTGGTTTTGGGTTTCAAAGTAATTTTCTAAGCATTTAACTCATCCTACAGCCTAGCAATAATTCAGAAAACCTTAGAAACCCCATAGCAATGCCCTGGGCACCCTTGCATAAAGGGTTGCACTTGCAGAAAATGTAAAAATCTAGTTAAGAAAAATCTAGTCTAGTCAAATTCCAAACAAATCTGTGTATGTTCACTGCTGTGTTTTTGAAGCTGAATGTGTTGATGTGCCTCATTAATGATTCCATTAATTTACAATAATGACTGCAATTACGGAAATGGTGATTGATAACATCAGACTCTGTGTCTTGATTGGAAAGCATAAGGGTAATGAGTCTGAGTTTTAATTAAACATCCAATATAGAATATTGCTTGGGGATGTGAGCTGAACCAGAGAAGAATTTATTTCGGACCTCAGTGAGTACAGTTTGCAGCAACCATTTGCATTGCAGAAGTGTGAATTGTACAATAATTTGCGAATTTCGTTCATTTTGGTCTTTATATTGTTGAACTAAAGTTGGAATCCAAGTGGTTAAACCGATTTTCCTCTGCAGATAACCAGTTCAGAATGTCCATCCTGGAGCGGCTGGAACAGATGGAGCGCAGGATGGCTGAGATGGCTGGTCAGCAGCAGCAGGGCAGTGGAGGAACAGCGGGGTCTGGAGGAGGAGGAGGAGGAGGGGGGAACGGAGGCGCTAATAGCCAGTCTCAGGTACAGCAGCACATCAGTAATTATTGTGTGTGAGATTAGAATGTATTTTAAAACGCCGACAAGTATGTTAAGCCATATTGTAAAGTCTTTCTATTGTCCATTTGAATGTATATATACCGGTATATACGTATATATACAGTATATATACTGTATATTTACACTTTTGTTTATGCATTTTCCAGTTCTGTTTATAGCTGCCATGATTAATCTCATAAAAAGCATAATCATTCACAAACAAAATGTAATTTGCATTTACAATAAACAATATTAAAATTCAGTTAAATCATTTAGATGAAAAATGATGCATATTGTAATAACATGGTGTTTATTAAAACCGGTTTTGTGAGCCAGCTGAGCCAATTTATTATAATGATTGTTCACAATGTTCACCGCTGCAGCTTTTCCTCTCATAGAATATACAGTAGTTTGTTTTTGTTTTTTTAGCCATAACAAATGGTGCAGAAAGCAATGACATTTTGTGAAAGATTGTGACAGTTGATTGAGCTTGTGAAGACGTGAAGCACTCCGTGTTCTCCTGCAGTGTATCTCGGGACAGGCAGGAAGCTCTTTTGAGAGTCGTGTGGTGGTTGTTTGTGAGAAGATGATGAACAGGGCCTGCTGGGCCAAATCCAAACACCTGATTCACTCAAAGACCTTTCGGGGCATGACCTTGCTACACCTTGCGGCAGGCCAAGGCTACGCCACCCTCATCCAGACTCTCATCAAATGGCGGTCAGTTAAGATCTGTCTACTGTACATCTGTGTGTAAATTCGTTGTTTCCTTTGTCATTGCTAACCATGAGAAATGGTATTATCTTATCTAGCACGAAGCATGCAGACAGCATTGATCTGGAACTTGAGGTGGACCCTCTCAACGTGGATCACTTCTCTTGCACTCCACTGGTGTGTTCCTCAAGAAATTTGATTTGAACATTAGTGCATTTGACAACTCCATTGCGCCGTAGTTGCTTTTCTTACCACTCTGTTTCCTTTTTGTAGATGTGGGCTTGTGCTTTGGGTCATCTGGAGGCAGCAGTGGTCTTGTACAAGTGGGACCGGAGAGCATTAGCAATCCCAGACTCTCTAGGCCGCCTGCCCCTCTCCATCGCCCGCTCCCGTGGTCACACCAAGCTGGCGGAGTGTCTGGAGCAGCTCCAGAGGGAGGAACAGCAGCAGCAGACCCCGTCCTCCTTACCCCCTACCTCCAGCATGTCTTTCTCTCCAAACCCTGACATCCCCACCTCCAACAGCTGGATGGTCAGCTGGGCCAGCGACAGTATGGTGACCCCCAGTGGGCAAAACACTGGTACTACCACCACTACTACAACACCTTGCACCAACCAGAACCCTGGTGAGAACCTCTGAAGTAGTTAGTTATACTGCAGGATAGTAACAAAAAGTTGCTAATTGCTTTAAAGCTATTTAAGGGGGCATTGTCTTATGGTCACGCTTTAGATTAGGGTCCAATTCTCACTATTAACTAATGATTAACCACGACTTTTGCCTTAATAAACTCCTAATTACTGTTTATTAATGCTAGTTGTTACAGTAAGTTTAGGTATTAGGTATGAATTGGGTAAGATTTAAAGGAGATTTAGAATATGATCATAAAGAGTAAGGCACTAATATGTGCTTTATAAGTTGTCTTCAGCATTTCTTGATCCTTCAGAAATCATTCTAATATGCTGATTTTGTGCTCAAGAAAGATTTCTTATTATTATCAATGTTGAAATCAGTTGTTCTGCTTCGTTTTTGTCAAAACCATGATGCATTTTTTCAGGATTCTTGGATTAACGAAAAGTTCAAACAGTGTTTATTTGAAGTCTTCTGTAACATTATAAATGCCTTTACTGTCACTTTGGATCATTTTTATGTATCTGTGTATATCAGAAGTACAGTATGAACCAATTCACTAAAATGAATCAGACTTTCCAAAACTAAGTATGAGACTGATAGGAGATATTTTAGAAGAGCTTACGAGGCTACTAGTTGTAATTACTAATGTAATACTTTATAGCATTCGCTTCAATGAGCAGTACTTGCTGCACAATCTAATTCTATCGTATTTATTTTTTTAATTATAACTAACAGAACCTGTTGTAGTGGAAATATCATGTCCTCTATGTGGAGCTCACTGTCTCTTTCTCTTTTGTGCATAGATTTGAGAAGACCAAGATCAGAGCCCTCCAGCTACTACAGCAACGAGTGCCAGCGGGAAATCCCCCTCGCCAAGAAACACAAGCCCAACCCAGAGCTTGTGCAAGCACAGCTGGAAAAGCCCATGTCGGTTCCCTTGAACATGGAGCAGCAGACACATAAACTGTCAACCAGCCCTAAGACCCTCGTCTCCACCCCATCCAGCCCAGATAAGAGCGTCTCTGAGGAGGGTTTAGGGACAGGGGGCATCCCACAAGCCAAGATGGCCTCTTTCCGTGGAGGGCATAAATGGGCCACTAGAGAGGTGCTCAGGAAGGGAGGCATCAGCGGCGTAGGGAAGGAGAAGTTGGCCAGCCGATTACGACAGCGTGGCGAACCCCTCAGCATGCTGGGAATCGTGGAGAGGGAGATTGTAGACACAGAGATGCTTTCTTACAAGGAGGATCTAGAGAACCAGGACTGCCTCTCTCACATGAAGGATCTGCAGGTGAGAGAAGTGCACATACACACAGTGCCCTAAGCGGCACTCACTTACAGTCAGCCAGCCTCATTCACACCTGTATTGATGCATTTGTATAAATAAATAGGCTCAGCAAACAAACACGGCTACAAGCATTGAGAGGCCAAAGGGTATATAGAGCACCATCCGTCCTGCTGACATTTGAAATGAGCGCTAGAGAGCCGCGGTCACAGCTCCGCTCTCTGCAGTCTGCACAGACCTTCGTCACCACATAATACACTTCTGCCATTGATTTGCTCCTATTGCCAGGAGTTAGTCCAGCCCCATTCATCTCTGTCACTCTATGGGGATAGAGAGGCTGTTGCAGCATGTTCCTCCAAAGTAAACACCCCGGTGCTTGATTGATCGGCTGGGTTAGCAAGTGTGTGTGCTTTTTGTCACACTAGAAAGTCAGTGCTTGTGTAACACGTGTTTGTTTTTGCTTGTTTGTGCGCCTCACAGGCGAATATGATGAGCCTGGCGGAGCACATCATTGAGGCCACTCCGGAGCGCATCAAGCGGGAACATTTTCCAACCGTGGAGTCTGTTCCTCTGGACAACAGTGGCCTCACCAACACCATGAGCTGGCTGGCCAGTTACCTGGGAGACGTGGAACACCTGCCCAGCATCATCCACTTGAGGTTAGCTTGTGAAACGCATACTTTAATATACATACGTACTGAAATACACGACCAGGGTGGGAAATTCACTTTTTTGCCCAACCACAGTGGATGGTTCAATGCAGAATTTTTACAATTTTTGTTTCAGACATTTTTCATTTTATACATTTTTCAGAGAGTCCACTTTAAAACGGATTGAAAACGGTTGTAGTTATACCTCTTTTTTAAAAAAACATCAAAAAAAGTAAATGTTAAGTTTCTGTTGCACTGTTTATGTTTTCAGCATTAATAACATTTTTAACACTGATAATAATAAGAAAATTTTCTTGAACAGTAAAACAACATATTACAAGGATTTCTGAAGGATCATGTGACTATTAATGACTGCTGACAATTCAGCTGTGCCATCACAGGAAAATTTTGTATTGCAAAATTATTTCACAATATTACTATTTCTATTGTATTTTTTATCCAATATATGCAGCTTTGGTGAGCATCTCTCAAAAAAAAATGTTTTTGTTGATTTGACCTCATAGCAGTAGCCAAAAATATTATTGCACAAATGTGAGCCTGTATTGCATTTACATTCTTAATATACATTTTAAGTGAAGAGCATGATGGAGATGAGACGTTCTGATGTTACCTGCGTTTTCCTAGTGGCGGGTGTTAATTTCCCACCCTGAAAGAATCGTTTAAAGGAAAAACAAAATGTACGTCTCAGCCCTGCTAACTTCATATATGTGTGTGCCTGTTTTGTTTCTGTGCAGTCCCATATACAGTGAACCCCTGACCCCTCCCTCCAACCCTAGCCTGAGCCCGGGTAACTCGCCCATGCGTGAGGGCCCGTTTGAGAAGCCGACCTTGCCCGCCCCAGCCGAGTGGAGTGAGTTTCTCAGAGCCTCCAACAGCAAAGTGGAAAGAGAGCTAGCCCAGCTCACATTGTCGGACCCCGAGCAGAGGGAGCTCTATGAAGCCGCACGGCTGGTGCAGACCGCTTTCCGCAAGTACAAGGTACAGGCCAGTGGCTCGGGTGCCACCCGCTTGTGTTGATGTGTGAATAGAGACAGGATGTAAACGTCTGTGCACAGGTATTGGTAGGAACGAACATGGGACATACTCTTGTCTCCTTCCTTTTGATTCCATTAACACACAGACACAGAGTAGTCAGTCCCCACAGCTTCAGCATGGGTAAGGTGGCTTAACCAGCGCATGGCCTGGCTTATAAGGAGCGATTGCTGCCTCCTGTGGCTGCCTGTAATGAGTTTCCACAAAGATTCACCAGCTGGCCAAACGGGCGGCTTGTGCTCGGAGGCATCTGGTCTCTCAGCACCAGCTGCACCTAAGCAAGAAGGGCGTCTTTTCTCTATGACAAGTGAACAGCCTAGTGGCCGTCCTCCATGTGTTTCCCTCTCCTCAGACCAACCCTTTTCTTTCTCTCCCTGCAGGGACGCCCACTGCGCGAGCAACAGGAAGTAGCCACCGCTGTCATTCAGCGCTGTTACAGGAAGTACAAGCAGGTAATCCTTTAAGATGCTCTGACATTGACTTTGCCAACCTTTACTGGATGTCTGGTTAATGCGTCAAGTTCCAGCAAACGCAATTGTGTCAATTATAAGCTTTCAGAGCAACATCAACCGCAAGGTCACATTCATGACAAATCTTTCTTTTTTTTCTTTTACAAGCTAACATGGATAGCCTTGAAGGTAACTTGTTTTCATTGTTCATGCATTATTTAAAGCAGATTTTAGATTCAATAGCAATGGTCTCTTATACACTGTCATTCACACATTTTGACACAAGTACGTATCTCTGCACATTACTTGCAAGGGACACCACACTGTGCGGACCAAAGAGACTGATCCCTCTAGAACAGGGGTTTTTAAATTGAGCCCAAGCAGGATTTAGGGAAAATTTAACTGGAAAAAACAATATTTGTTATCAAAGGCACAATAGAAATACATTTGAATTGAATGAACAATTCTCTTTCTTTAGTTTTAGCATCTAACATTACATAACAGCAGGTAGAACTTAAGACAAAGTCAATATTTTCTAGATCATATTTGCATTGGCTTCAGTACAGTAACAATATAAAAGCCCATTCAATTTAGCAAACTTTATATCACGCTTTTTATCTCACACAGCATAAATGGGTGAAATATAATATAGCTGCCTTTATATTTTACAAAGGGGGTTGTTTTAAAATGTTTGGAAACAACTTTATTCTAGAAAAAGGTTTTAAAAAATGCAACCTGTCGAGCATGAACAAAAATATACATAGGCCTACAGGTTTGAAACAACATAAAGGTAAGTAAATGATGACAGAATTTTCACTGCTGGGTGAACTATCCCTTTAAATACGGTTTTCGCTTCCTAAACTTTTGCAGTGTGTGACTTTTGCAATTACTTTTTTGTCATTAATGTCTTGAAAATGTGTGTTTATGTATCAGTATGCACTTTATAAGAAGATGACGCAGGCCGCCATCCTTATCCAGAGTAAGTTCCGCAGCTACCACGAGCAGAAGAAGTTCCAGCAGAGCCGGCGGGCAGCCGTGCTGATCCAGCAGTGTTACCGCAGCTACAGGGAGTTTGGCCGTCTGAGACCCCACCGCAGAGCAGCCACCGCGGCACTGGTCCAGCACAAACTCAGGTAGCACCCATATACTGCCCCGTACAGTCTGTCCAAATCTGATTCCAACTGTTGTTTGATATTATGTGTTCAGCCAATAGCACTTATGAATCTGTTCCAAGTGGCATACTGTTCTGAGCTTTGCCCTGCGAGATATTTTATTCATGGACAAGATGTAATATGCCAAAGTAAATGTGTTTAAACGAGACATTTGTGTTTCAGAAGCAGTCTTCTCACTAAGAGGCAAGATCAGGCCGCCCGCAAGATCATGAAGTTCCTCCGCCGCTGCCGCCACAGGTATTCTCCCACCAACGCCATTCATCCGCTACCTGAAACACTCCTGATTCAAATGCAAATGTGATGTTTTTTTTGTTTGTTTGTTTGTTTGTTTTTTGGTGAACTTATTACAGATACTAACAGAACTAACAGTGTGATTCATTAATTATGAGTGGTTTAGAGAGAGGTGCTCCTCCCTTCCCTTGGCTCCCCCCCCCCTCCACCCCAATCATCATCATATCTGCTGTGTGCTAATAGCTGTCTGGTGTTGTTTTGCTGTTAATGCAAAGCCCCTTGATGGACCATAGACTATTCAAGCGGGTGAGTGCAGCCTCAGCGATTCAGTATGTCTTCCTTTTTTCTACTGAATCTCTCTCCCTCTCGCTCGTCACACACACACAAAGACCCTCCCCCCCATCCTTTCTTGCCCTCCTCATCACCGTTGCTTGATGCCTGCTTGCATGACAGCTACCAACTGGACGCACAAATGGCCGAGATCAAGGGCCTCAGCATATGATGGGCTTCAGGATATCAGTTGTGTCTTGCTACACACTAACCACTGAGATGCTGCACTAAACAAGCACCTTTTTCTCCTGTCTAGATTATTTAAGTTTCCTTTACTTCCTGCATTTGTAAAGATGAAAAGACGGAAGAATTGAAGGTTGTTTGGTGTAAACAACGTTGCATGGAGATGATGATGATGATGATGGTGAGGCATGCTGGGAAATATGTGACCCAGAGAAAACTGTCTTGCCTCTCTGGCTTGTGTGTATTGGTTCTGACTAAAGCCTGTTTTATTGCACATGCTGCCGTGGGAACTGTCTATCTCTATTTAATTGTTTAGTTTGTGAAAAAGCAAAACGAAACTCGTATTTTCTCATATGTTTGATGTATTTCAAAACGAAGACAGAATGATCATCAGACAGCAGACAACTTTTTTGTCAAAGATTACATGATGAGAATGTTTCAGACTGGTTTAGTATTAAATGAAATGCAGACTATTTTAAGCTTTTTGTCCTAAATATCTACTTAGAGCAGAAACTTGCAAGGTGAGGAGGCAATGAAGAAAATGGGGCAAATTGTCAGTGAAGATCTGAGAGAACGTTTGCACAGAGCACTCGCTAGAACAGTGTTCTTTCATACAAGTGATATAGAAATTATTATAAAAAATATTATGTTAATTTATATACACTACTGTTCAATGGTTTGGGGTCAGTATGATTTCTAAAGTAAGTAATACTTCTATTTAGGGAGGATTGAGAGTTTATACATTTCTGATGTTACACATACATACTGTATATATATTATCATGTATATCATAGTTTCCACAAAGATATGAAGCAGCGTAACTGTTTTCAACATTGATAATAATAAGAAAAAAATATTGAGCAGCAGATCAGCATATTAGAATGATTTCTGCAGGATCATGTGACACTGAAGACTGGAGTAATGATGCTGAAAATTCAGCTTTGCCATAACAGGAATAAATTACATTTTCCATTTCACAATATTATTATTTTTGCTGTATTTTTGATCCAATAAATGCACCCATGGTGAGTATAAGAACTCAAAAACCACCAAAAAAAAAATTGTACTCACCCCAAACTGTTGTGTATTGACTTATTTAGATGCATCTTTAAAGGGACACTCCACCCATTTGCATTAAGCTTTCCATTGTTTGAAACCCAGTTATACTATTGAATGGTCGTGCAACACTCTCTCATTTTCCCCTGAGACGAGAGAAATCTGCTATTTACCTTTTTCACTTCCTCCTACAATGATGCAAAAATCGTCATTTTACGTCATTGTTGGAGGAAGTGTAAGAGGGGGGGGGTTTCTGTAAACACTTGATCCCACCCTTTCAAATCCGCCCATAGGGGGTTGGACCTAATGCGTTAACAGACACATCAGATGCCAATGCATCTGATTTCACTGGCAGAAACTTTTTGAAAATATGGACTAAGCTGAACACGCAGACGGATGCATTATGGAGGATTGGGATTACACATAGTGTCAGCCATCTTTTTTGGAAGCTAAGCTAGCAGGCTCTTGTTTTGTGGAGAAAGCCGAGTGGTAGGGGTTACCATCCTCTTTTTCCCAGACATTTCCGGCCGTCGATGTCGGAGATTTCTGCTTTTGCTTTCTGCAGCCGCCATGCATTGTTTACATGCAGCTTTTGTTTCAATCTAACTGAATTTATTCTGATTGGTGAATCTGAATGTAGTGTTTACATGACCGCTAAACAAGTGATCGGTTGATGTACATTTTCCCACTCCTCGGTGAGAGATACAAGTCTGGTAACTTACGTCTCATAGGTGTCGCTCATCGGTAATCACGCCACCGGCCTCGCGTCGTTCTCCCGTGGCCCTCAGTCCTCCTAAACATGATGAATGGCGACTGTTGAACGCAAAAGCCGAATCCCGGAAATTGTGGGTGATCTCGAAACACATTTTCGGGCAGACTCATCACGGAGACTCACTAGTAACATTAGCCTAGACTTGTTGTTTAACTACTGCGCTCTGTAGGCGTGGCCTCCTAGGGCAACGAAGCAAGTGCATTCTGGGAGTTGTTGTCTTTCATCCACATAAGCCAAAAATACTTTTCTCAGTCTAGAAAACTGCAAATTCAAAAGTAATTTCACATTTCTTTTACATAAATGACCCATTTTAAATACACATTCATCTTTCCAGAGGTGGAATGACCCTTTAAAATGGTTAAGTGTTCCACATAAACCATGCAATCTCGTAACAATCGGTGTCCAACAATATCTTTTAGACTGTGCTGGAGGGATACTTAAAGATTTAAAAAGGTTTTTTTATGTTTTAAACATGCCTTAATGTCTGTTTGTTTGTTTTTTCAGAGTGAGAGAATTGAGAAAGGCCAGGGAACATGAGAGCGTCCAGAAGAGCCCCCTCACAATGTGACATTACTCTCCAGACTCTTCCTTTCAGTTTTTCTGTTTCAACCAGAGACGTTTTACAAGAGGAAAAAAAATAGCAAGAACACTGCAACTCTTACTACTACTGTATGACTGATACTTCGGCTACTAAACAACTGCGTTTTTTTCATATCTCTTTATTCCTTCTACGTTTCTTTTATGAAGAAAAGAGGCAACTGCTTTTGATCAAAACAAACTCAAAGGACGTTGTTTTAGGAGGAAGAACATTTGCTTCGTGGCATTTTTTGCACTTTTTAATGGATTGATTTGTCATTTTGGATGAGCATTGAAATTGAAAATGGATGATTGGAAGTCATGCTCTTCAGTGGCTCGTGAAGAAAAGAGAAACGAAAAGAGAAAGATGGTAACAAAATATGGCGTCGACACAGAAACATGGCCGGACCTGTTCCGAGTGTATTTCGTAGTTTTCGAAAAAGATGACAAGATGTGTTTGGAGGGTAAAATTGTTACCAAAAATGATGTATAATTCATGAATTAGTTTTTGTACAGCCAGACGAATTCATCAGAAACTTCTTCCAGCCTGTCCCTTACAGTTGCCCGTCTTCTCTTGGCTACAAGGGGACCGGGTTGCTAATGAATGTAAGAGGTAAATGCGCAGGCTTGGGTGATGTCATGCTGATTTTATTTTGCCAACAATTTGCCAATTTTAATCAACAACTATTTTCAGATCGATGATACTCGGCCACACACTTCAGCGAGACAACGGATAGCTCCAGGCAGATCTTGAAACTAGGCCTCAGTCTTTTGGTTAGTGTTGTTTTCAACTCCATTCATGCACTGGAGACACCAAATGTCATCACCTCTGCCCATCGTTTACTATTGGCAAGTTTGTAATATGTTTTCTTTTGTTAATCCAATGTTAAATAGTCATTGGCGAAGCATTTGTTTCGGTTGAAAATCAACTTCCGGGGTTTTCTAAAGCTGTTTCAAGAGAAAGTTACATACATTGCCTTGATATCTTTGACATACTTTGTCAAGGGTCTCCGCACCCGGGGTTTCGACAAATCCATATTTTTGACAATTGAGCGGTTCCTGTACATAAAGAAGGCTGCCAGTACGCAAAGTTAAACATTTACCTAAGCAGGATTGTATTTTAGAAATATATTATTTTCCTCATTGAAAGGGATCAAAACAGATTCGCATTCAAATCTAAATATTTGTATAGTTTTGTTTGAATGCCTAAGAAGTATGGTTGTATCGTTTGTACATAGTGTAAATACCTGGGATAAAGTCAAGCTACTGTATGTGCATGACAAAAACGAACAAAGATACAAAAAAAAAAGAGTTCAAAAGCATTAGTGGCTATGCTCTGTAAAACTATTTCACTATAAGAGTATTTTATTTTACTTTGAATGTTCTTGAGAAGAACATTTTGCTAAAGCATGACGTTCCTGCAATTATGAAAAATTCTATTTATGAGGTAGGAGAAAAGGCAAAATGATCATTCGGTTATGTTTACATCTGTTTGTTTTTTCGGGGCTACCAAGAATCTTTTTGCCAACGGTGCCAAGTAATGTGAATGCTACTGCTTAAAGGAAGTAAATCATTGCTGAACAGATAATCACATGGAAAAAAAACGTGATCAGATTCACTTGCATTCAATATGCATAACCCATGAACACAGTCAAGAATGATGGTGTATTTCAGGAAGGATCTTTAAGTGTATCACATATCCGATTTGGTTTATTTGTATGTTTGTTTTGTGTTTCATAAGCCCAAATACTTTTGTATTATGTAAAATGTGCTTTTCTGTTATGACTGCAGAGGTAGTTGACCTTATGGCAGCGTTATGCAGTTTTAAGTGTCTAGTTCAAGAACATGTGCAAGAATCCCTGTGAGTTGACAGTAAAGACACACTGTAGAAGCTTAAATATTGACACAACCTCTTTAGAGGTCCACACTGACTAAAAGATTAGGTTATCTGTTATGCATGTGAACGGGACTCTTTCGGTGCTAAAACGTTGGCGTCAAGGGCCTGATGATAGACCTCCAAAGATCAACCAATGTCACCAGGGACGTAACTTTCAACAGCAGGTGTCGCCATGGCATGTGAAAACGATTTCTAATGCACTAAAATGTGTATATTTTAGTTCTCCCCTCATGTCATATTTTGTATTTGCGTCTGATATGTACATGTTTTCTTCAGCGTGCTTATGTTGGAAGTGCCTGATCATATTCGAAATCCAGCGAGCCGTGTCAGTCAGTCTGCATGTGAGGTTTGCAAGGGACTGGCATTAGTCGGTTGTTTTTTTTTTTTTTTCCTTTGTCTGTACCTTCTCCATGTATTTCATTTTTAACGCACCAGGAATTTATGGCTTCGTCATAACTCACGTCCTCTATTGGAACTGCCAGATGAACCCGCGAGGACTGCAGATTTCAGTCCGGCTGGTTCTTGCCTTGCATTCATCATTCCGGTAGCAGTTTAGGTTGTCAGCTGATGCACTGCGGTGGCAACTCGAGTCTTATTATGCTTGCATGGGTAACATAGATAACCGGGTTGCTGAAACGGCACCCAAAGCATGCTTATTTTTGTAGATTTGGTAGTCGGGTAGACTTGTTGAAGAAATACTGTTCTGTAAAGCAGCTGGGTTGCAGAACTTCAAACAGACCGATGGCTACGAAACGTACACAAAAGTCAAAACAGCTGGCAAGTTGTCCGTAGCCTACTCATATTTACAGGGGCAGCATGAATCTTTTTTCTTTTTTTTATCAAATAGAATTTGGCTTCCAGTTTCGTTTTAAATGGCATCGAATTCAGTTTCACTCCACTTTCCATTCACATTACCATTTCTTAGATGACTCCGCAACAGAAACAGGTTAAAGAGAAAAAAAAACAAAACGTGTGTACCTCATACAAAAACACGCGCCACAGAACTGTGTCCATATCCACGTTAAAGTGTCCACGGCACTAGTGCAGTCGAAACCTCGGCGGGTTCACTTTTGTATCTTAACTCAGGTGCCAAACTGGAGAGAAGGGGAAGTAGAGCAGGTCACTTGAGAATTAGTTGCTGCTTATTGGGAAACGAGCCACACTGTCCTGATCAAATTACTGTGATTCTGAACATGTCATGCTGTTCACCTTTTTTTAAACCAACTATGTGAGCTGAGTTGGCGTACCTTGGGTCCCCAAAAACCGATTTGTCAAAAGAGCCGCTCTGACTGGTGTTGTATAAGAGTGATCAAGCCCGTTGGAATGGAGCAGGTCTGCACGAATGCGTCTGATGCTTGTGTAAATACGCATGGATGTTTCAGTTCAATGCAGCTTCTCCGGATATACTGAATCACAATGGTGAAAAAGTGCTGCTCAGATCCATTCATCATCACGTTATTATAGCCATGTAGTTTCTAAACGCCGTACTATAACCTCACCTGGTCGCATACGGGTTCATTTTGACAACTCTGCTTCAGCTTTAACGGTATCACAGCTCAGCCCACAGAAGATACCTCATCATCATCATCACTTTTGTTTGTCGCGTCACCAACTTTCCTGCGCATGCATTCTTTAGAAAAGGGAAACCAATATCCCACCTTTCATGGACACAGAGCAATAAGCAGTTCCTGAAGTGAAGACCTGTAGACCTAATAATGGGGACCGCGATCTGTTGTTGGACACACGTAGCTGACTAACTCTTATGCAAATGCCAGTATTGTGAGATTAGAATGCAGTAGTTTAAGGACAGTGCTTATACGACACCCTTCATGGAGCTGCACGTTTTCATCCCTTTCAAACCCAGAAAATAACGGCCCTGTCTTTATTACAAGCTACACTTGGGGCTCTCTACACTTTGCATGTTAAACTAGTGTTAGATCTACTTTTCCTCTCCTCTCTCTAGCTGTCTTTCTCTGTCTTTCCCGATTATGTATCCCTCTCCCTTCCTGCCCCTTATTTTGTTTTCTTCTTCTTCTTTTTTTAAACGTCTTAGTTTTTCTTCCTTCTCCCTGGTTTGAGCAATTTATTTTTGTAATTGTGCATGTTAAAGAGTCACTGAATCGATGGATATGTTAAAAAAGAGAATTCAGCTGCTGAAGCCATGCAAAATGTTTTGAATTGCCCTTAAATAATGAAAGATGTTTTCTGAATGCTTTATATTCTCTCTGCTGTAAAATAATAAAAGGGGAAAAACTTAAAAAGTTTCAAAGTTATTTTAGTGTCTTTTTAATTAAAAAAAAGCACTGGTGTGCATCTTGAGACAAAACAAAAGTACTGATGTATTTTCAGATTGCATTATAGTCTGGCATCTTGTCTTTGATTGCTCAGTTGGGCCATCTGTAGGTCACTGCAACACACTGCAGTCTGTCATTTAGTGAGGATGCCGTGAGTTTTAGGTCCAAATGATGGCGTTCGTGTTCATTGAATCATGAAATAGTGAAAGGTCATACAGTAAATTTTAGAGTTATTGGTTGTCCTTGGACTTATATTCAGAGTCAGTGATTAAATTAATGGTTATTTTGTTTTGTGTGATCGGGAGTTGTGGTCACTTTATGGGAATAATAGCTTATGATAACAGGAAATGACTGCTGTGTGGGCATTTGTGCTTGTGCTGAAGAGGCATTTTTGCTTTTAATATTGGTGATAGAGCGGGGGACAGTGATTGGGTCAGTTACTGGCAGGGTTTATGGGCCAGGTAACTGCCCTCTGGAATCCAAACACGTGGTTATTGGTCAGGATATAAATTGTGAAGATTCCTTCACCTCACTATAGCGCTGTTTTCTGCACAACAAGAACAATCTGGGAATCACAGAAGTCTGCTCAGGTAAGGAACAAAGGCATTGTATTTTTTTTATTCTTATATAATTTACATTCTGATTTGCTTGTTTTTGCATAATCTGATTATACTGCTCTACATGTAGGCCTATGTAATGCATTAAGAGCCTCTCTCCAATTATGATAGAACTTTTAATTACCCTTATATTTAAAAAGAAAAAAAATCTTTAAATATTTTCTATCATTCTAGGGGTTTCTATCATGGGACTTTTTTTATAAAATTGTATAAACATACCTTCTAACTAAAATAAATGTTGAACATGAAAGCTGAATGTGATAGTTTAACACATTTCTCCTTATATATAACCTTTTTGGCATAAAGTGTTCTTCAAAATTTAGTCAAGAACCCTATAGGGTTCTATAGAACCCCATTTAACCTTTTTTTGTAGATATTAATAACAAATATGATTGTACTATAGTTCTATAATTAACCATTTTATTAATATTGTATTAATATTTTTAATATGTATTGCATTATCAATATGTATAACTAATTCTAGATTATTACAACTATCAATGACGGATTTTTATTTATATTTAATATTATATAATGATTATTATTTATAATAAGCAATATGTCATATAAGTATTTATAAACAATATTATATTTTCATAATACCGTTTGATAACATCATTGTTTGTTTATTGCTTCTCAAGTTGTTCCAAACCTGTATGTATGTCTTTCTTCTGCTGAACACAAAGGAAGATATTTTGAAGAATGTCAGTAATAGGGCACCATTGATTTCCATGGTATGGGAAAAAATATATATTATGAAAATCAATGGTGCCCAAAAACTGTTTGTAAGGGTGAGGAAATGATGACATTTTCATTTTTGGGCGAACTATCCCTTTAAGGCTGATTCCTTGACTCAGGATAATGAGGTTTTTGAGACCCCTCTGTTTTACAGATATAATGAAGATGACGTCCTGCATGTCTCTCGGTCTGTTGCTGCTGTGTGTCTGGTGGAGTGACACTCAGCCTGTTCACACTGACACTGTCAGAGAGGTGAAGGAACTTGTGTTCTGATTTCTCAAGTAGAGTCATTTAGTCCTAAACATGAGAAATGGCTCATTGGTGAGTTTTGTTTGAACTGCTGCTTGTGTGGGTGCTGTTAGATGATCGAGCTCCTCCGAGCGATGACTGCAGGGAATGAGCAGGAAGGACAGGACACAGAGCTGATGGACTCTCCTGAGGTTCTCTGGCCTAATACTGAAGATTTGGACAAGAGAGACCTTCCACGTCTAGGAGTGTCAATACATAGAGCCTTACCATCAAGAGTCCACAGCAGGTAATCAAACAACCACTGATCTGTTGTAATACATTTTATATGAATAATATACACTCAGAAAAAATGGTTCTATTTTGAACTAGAAATGGTTCCATCCCCCGCTTCATATGTGGAACTCCAAAATGGTTCTATATAGAACCTTTTTTTTTTGGTAAAAGGTTCTATTGGCCAAGTATGGAACCCCAGGCTTCTATATAGAACCCAGAGGAACCCTTTTTTTAAGCGTTTATAGAAACTTTTAGGGGTTCCAAATACGTAGCGCTGATAGAACCTTCTTCTAAGAGTGTAAAAGTGGCAAGTGTAACACATATAATAGAGTCTTTGGCTTGTATTTTCTTTTTTGTGTGTGTTCAGTAAGTCCGTTGAGGCACCTCGATACCGGTTGTCCTCCCCAGCTAAGTGGATGTCCAGCCTCCAAGGTTGAAGAATAGTTTGGAGGAATTAATTTGGTTCACACTCAAATCTCATCTGCATACATACTCTCTGTATAAAGAACTCATTGTAAGACGGGAAATAAAAGGAGCTGCAAAATGTACAAACGTGAACTTTAAATTTTATAGGGATACTCCACCCAAATATGAAAGTTCTGTCATCATTTACTCACCCTCAAGTTGTTGCAAACCTCTATCAGTTTCTTTCTTCTGAACACAAAGGAAGTTATTTTGAAGAACGATTGGAACTTTTGACTTCCATAATATTTATTTTTTTCTACTATGGAAGTCAATGGTGCCAAGCCACTGTTTGGTTTCAATCGTTCTTCAAAATATCTTCCTTTGTGCTCAGCAGAAGAAAGGAACTCATAAAGGTTTGCAACAACTTGAGGGTGCGTAAATGATGACAGAATTTTCATTTTTGGGTGGAGTATCCCTTTAAAAATAGGAAGAACATAATGGACTCTGGACAAAGAATGGAGGCTTTTTATTATTTTATTTTTGCATTTATTTAGAGTTATATGTTTTAAAACACTCAGCTCTGTTCTCTTCTATGCCATTGGCTCTGATTCCAAATATTCCAGCATTAAAAGCTGAAGATATGTAGAAAAACGTTCCCAGATATTTGACATGTTAGAGGTTTACAACTATTTCGCGCATTTGTTTGTAACTGTATATAATGTATGATTGTTGTACCGTAGTATCCATAAAAGCCCTGTCGCTCAGTTCAGTATGTTATCAATGGCTCAAACACAGTATTTCCAGAAGCAGTCTGCATTGCCACCTCTCTTCCTGAACTGTCTCCTGCTTCCCCACAGTCCGCTGGGAGGGACGAGGCGATACGTTTTTTCTGACAGAAACTTGGGAGAAAGATGTTTGTCACATATTTGCATGTAAATGTAATATAACATGAACACAGCATTATTTACAAGCTTCCTTTACCTCTCGTAGAGCATCTTTGGGAATCTGTCCAGACAGTTTGGTACCTGTGAAAGGAACAGTATGAGCATTTGTTTTTCATCTTCTGTAACATTGAAAGATAGCAATCGTCTGTGTGAGATGAGTGAGTCTCACTCTCTCTGCTGAGCTGTGGGGGATATCCCACGACTGCTGCCCTCTGCAGGAGATCATTGAGATCAGAGACGGTGAGATCATCTGACTCCACTGAATCTACAAGAGCGACCAGACACAGCAGATTTTGCATGTATTGCATGTCCAAAATTATGTTTCCTTTTTGGGTCACACTTTATAGAAGGTGCCTTAAAGTACTACTTGCATCAAAAAAATAGTTGGGTATGTACTTATTATTGTGTTCATGGTGTGTTGTGAAGCACTTTTGCTGCCCTTGAGGTTGGATATAGGTACGGATAGAGACAGGTTTGGTGGTATATGTAGGTTTAAGTGGTAGTGAAAGGATCATCAGTGTAATGATAGATCAGTTTACAGAAACTAATTACAGCTGTGATTGGATGCAGGTATTTAAAAAAAAAAAGCACAATGTAAAACGTATAAGTAGCCTACTTTGTATCAAATGATTAATATACATATAATATATAATTATAAGATATAATATATGTATATATTAAGCTATAATATATATATATTATAAGCTATAATATATATATATATATACTTTTACTTACTTTAATATATATAAAGTAGTCTTACTTTATATATATATATATATATATATATATAAAGTAAGACCCTAATCTGAGTTAAATGTGACTATTCTGAGAATGCCGCAGACCAGACAAAACCAATGTTAACTGTATTAATCATCAAAATAATGCATCAAAAATACATCCAAAAAATTGGATGTGTGGAAATTTACATCAAGCTATAGGCTATATATATATAGGCTATATATATATATATATATATATATATATATGCTTTTTAAATTACCTATTTAAAAATTTCTTTATGATTTTATTATGCTTAGTTGAATTTTATTTAATACAGTTAAGATTGGTTTTGTCCACTGTGCCTTTGACACCGCAAGCGGTGCCAAACGCACACACACATACTTTGTATATGTCTAGAGAGAGAGATTCTTTAACATCCATAAATAAAAATATGCCCTTCTGAAACGGTGTGTGAATGCACTCACCAAGGCCACTGTAAGTCCTGTCAGCTGTGTCTGTAACGGGATGTGCCAGCAGACGACTGCAGGACAGCAGGAGGACAGAGCAGGACAGAAGCAGGTTACAGATCATCTCTGCAGCAGGATAAGGTCCTCAAGGTCAGCCTTTGGTGAGTGGATGGATGGTCTCTTATCTTATATACTCCACTCTTCCCATAATGAATGCAATGTTTTTATTGATAGTCTTATTTTAAAATGTGAATCCTGTTTAGTTAATATGTTAATATGCGGCAGATCCACAGTGACTTTATCACTTTTGAATCACATTGGCCTGTTTTACTGAATTTGTAAATTGGGGAACACAGGTGCGCAAATGTCCGTCTATGACCGGGATGATTTTATGAATATGTCAGCTGTCTTATTTAGCCCATGAATCTAGTCCTTTCACATTGAAAAGGATGAAAATATATCTCTTTAAATTCACAATGAAGGTTGGTAAACTGATGCATAGGAAAAACCGTTTTATTGGGGATTCAGACAGCCACACCGATGCTAATGACTTTGTCAATCAATGAGGGTAATAAAAAAATGAAGCTCAAGAGCAGCAGGGATATAAACTCCAGACTACCCATCTGCTGAGGAGAGGATGACATTTGTTTATCACCCACTGGAAACTTCTTATTAGTGACACACATTTGACATTTACAAAACGTGGAGTATAATCAGACAGAGCAGACTGTTGAAATAAAGAGCCATTTTAAAAGATGTATGACACTCACAGTCTGTTGATTTTCATTGGCTTTGATTGTGAGTTTGATCTTATGAGGAATTTGTTTGAATGAATTTGCTCTCAACATTAACAATACACATGATATACTGGAGAAGAAAAAAAATCTTAGTATATTTGTCCTTTTCTACAAATAAAAACATTGCTAAATCAATATAGCCTAGAAGCTAAATGACGTACAATATTAAGATTTAGTCAAGTTTTTTTTTTTTTTCCCTGACCTTTTTTTCTTGTTTTAAGCATATTTTTTTTCAGTTTATTCAGTAAACAAGACATAATACCATAAGCAATTTTCTTCTCGAGTAAATGCATCTTGATTTATTAATGTTTAATTTAGAGTGGAAAACAAGGCAAAAAATAAGAAAATAAATATAGTGGAGAAAATTAACCACAAGGATTATCTTGGATATTT
The DNA here is from genome assembly GCF_988280905.1 of Pimephales promelas. NCBI lineage: Eukaryota > Metazoa > Chordata > Actinopteri > Cypriniformes > Leuciscidae > Pimephales > Pimephales promelas. The sequence continues at coordinate 22,984,974 of NC_142788.1, read as the reverse complement.
TGCCTATTTTGCAATATATAATGTAGGAACACAATGCACAAAACATTTATTATATCTTGTTTATGTTTGCTGAACAGCAGATGTGTCAGGAAGAGACAAGGAAAGGTTTTCTTTCAAGAATCCATGAAGATTTTTTAAGACTCGAACGTCAGTAGAGGTCTCTTAGAAACACTTTTTAATAGAGTAAAATAAGCATTTATTATTATGATAGCTTCAACTTTCTGTGCAGTTTGTAAAATCAATACATATTTCAGATCTAAGGAAATTTTAAAAGGTGAATAGGGCATCAAAGTTTTTTTCATTTGTATTTATATATTTTTTTTAATTATATTTTTTATTTTTATTTTTTATTATTTGATGTGATTGATTGGATGAACCAGTGTGATGTAATGGAGGGAGGGAGCTTGCAGAAGTTTGTCCGCGCTGGCGTCCCATCCCTGTGGACGCTTCGTGCCATTGTCTCGTTGTCAAAAACAGTCTGCCTGTTCGGAAACTTAGCTGGGTAATTATAGTTCAGGCTTATTTCAAAAACTGCCAAATTTCGCAGAAACTGCTCAAGAAATTAGACTTTTTCTAGTGGCCCTCGTATGCAACAAGTAGTTGAACATAAAAAGAGCGTTTGTAGAGGAGTGAAGAGGTAAGAGACTGTGTTTGGCGTGTGTTGTTAATCGTGTTTTCGGTGTTTGATGTTTGTGTGATGAATCATTGAGGTGAAAAACGTGAGGAATGTAAACTTCGGTCTTCCCCACTCTGTCCTCATTCATTTCAGTTCTACCGGTTTGGTGTCTTTTTCTCTCTCTATTTGTAGTTTCGCTTTGTTTAGTTTCGGAGCGCTTTTGCATTAGTATACTGCTGTCGCGTGCTTAGTCCTTTTTTATGTTTTCTGTCAATGTGTAGCAAAACACAGTCGATACTCGTATCTTTTGACCCTAAATTTGAACCAGCTTTTAATCAGCCATCGTGTTTTAGATTATAGACTCGATTTACATTTAGTTTCCATGTGTTTACTTTCTAAAATGCCTTATATATTAATTTTACAGGTGATTTATTGGAATGGCTTCTTTTACTTTCATTCTTTTTTATTTTATTGAGATTTCTTAAGGCAATAAATGTATTATTTAAAAAAATAATTCACAAATATTTTTCTTAAGGCAACCACCTATTGGTTATTTATAGGTGCTTACATGTGATTTCTCAAGAGAAAGTCTTGTTTATAAATAGTATTTGTATTTCAAGTATACTATTATAAATAATTATACATCCATCTATTTTTTTTTTGCTGATAAAATATTTAACTTGTTCTGTAACATGAATATTTTATCAGCTTTTTTCGAAAAGCTCTTGCCAAAGCTCATTCTTTGCAGTGCATTATGACTCTAGATGCATGTCTCATAAGTAATTGTATTTAATGAGCAAGTGCTGAACTGTCTATCTGTTGGGACACTCACAGTGACCAAATAAACTAGTTTGGCCCTGTCAGTTGAGCACTAACCAAAGTCTGTCTTTCATGAGAATAGGTGTTGCTGAATGGCATGAGTTGTTGAGCAGTGTCAGTAGTCATGGCCGAGCTGGAGGTGGATCAGTCCAACCTGCCCAGAATCCAGGAGGGTAAGACCTGTCTGACATGCACATGTTGCTTGTGGTTATGACTCTGTGTGTTTGTGCACATTGCAGACCTTTTCATTTAAGAAGAGTTGTATGATACACATCATGTGTATACTTGATGTGTGTGTGTCACATCCTTCTGTGGACTCTTGATTGTTGATTCCCGCTCTGATTTTCAGATGTCTCATTCTGCTGTCATATCCAAAGAAATGCATGCACTATACTGATAAGTCTGAGATCTGATTAACATTCCAGACATCTGCTGTATATCTGGGAAGCAAAAAAAAAAAAAAGCTGTCTACCTTCCACTGGTGAAAGAATGTTTCCACATGGCCATGTTTGCTCAAGTATTATCTCTTAGGTATCCTGTATTTTGATATTGACCCACTGCTTCTTCTGAAGGGGGAAATATTTCTGATGATTTTCCTTTCCGTTCCCATTCTGTACACAATGCTTTTATTGTTTTGCTTTGTTTTTTCACGCTTAAACAAGCACTGGCTGTTAAACAAAGACCCTATTAGACCACCATGTTGTCACCCACTTAACTAATGTCTAGGCTTTTGTAGATATGTACAGTACTTACTTTGCCATGTTTCTTTTTACATTGGGTTTACATCCTTTTTTACATGGCCTGTGAGCAACTATGTTTTCATTTCCTCAGTTTGTTTTCAGTATAGTTCACCATAACATTGTGTAATACATATATCATAGTGAGTTCTCTTTGTCTTCACTCTTCTGTTATGAGTTCCCGTGGATGTGTTTTAGCTCTGGTTGTTCTCTTGACCTAGTCTTGGGAATGTTGTCTCTATAAACCAGTTCCCTTGAGAAAAAGCAGCCTCTTTCCTCTCTGCACTTTAACCCCTTTGCATCCCTCACTCCCTGCTTTCAATGGCCTTTGTCCTATTTATGCTGTGAAACCTCTGCCCAGTGGTCCACTTCATACCACCGTTCAAATATTTGGTATCAGTAAAAATTAATTTTCTGAAATTAATTAATACTTTTATTTAGCAAGGACCCATTAAACTGAAAATAGCGTTGCCGTTTTTGATCAAGCACAGCCTCGGTGAAATGGACTGATCCATCTCAGACTTCCTTTCTCCACTCACTGGTCTGTCAAGCTCTTTTTTGTTTTGTTTTGTCCCAGTGTTGTCTGTCTGTAACTGATGACGGCTGTATCTTTTAAGGTGGTTTAGCAATTTACACACTTGTGTCAAAAATCTTGTTTCATATATGCTTTCAAACATAGATTTGTCTTTGTAATATGATCATGTTTTTTTTTTGGCTCTGCTTCTGCAAAACTAGTTGGACAACTTTATGTCCACACCCTCTTGCCTGCCAATCCACCCAGCGCCCCAATCTGACACCTGAACGCTGAGGTCAGAAGCGGGCCTGTAGGCTCAAATCCCTCTTCCTGAAATGAGAGGAGTGTATGCAGAGCAGGTTAGCAGGTGCTTAAGCTGTCGAGAAGACTTTCTAAGTGGAGTTTAACACAGGTGTACAGCTTCTCCTTCCTCTATTGGAAAAAAATGTATGATCCTTTCAGCGTGTGAATCTGTAAGTGTTTTATTTTTATTTTGTTGACTGCATGTTCAGAGATACAAACCTAAGAACTCTTGCTGTTGTTGGTGGGCCTGTAGATGAAGATGAGTAGAAATCCCCAGCATTGCCTATGCCTAATCTGTAGGTTGATCAATCTTATCAGTTTAGGGGTAGTTTGAAGGATGATCAGTGTTTAGAAAGGAGAACAATACGTTTTCATGAGCAAACCTTATCAACGTAGTAAATCTTATTGTCAGTAGTTCATTCTGTTGTCCTTGTGTTATCAGGATTGTTTTGACTGAAGGAATCAGACCAGATGTTTTTAATAACTGGCTGTAGGTGTATGTACTTGGCTAGCATAAGCTTCACATATCTTTTGCTGTCTTATGCTTCCTGAGAACAGTAGCTATGATTACATGCATATATATTTAATTTTCTAGACTGATAGCTCAATCATTTCCCAATATATTTAATGTACCTCAGTCTGAAATATAGATGGAGATTGATCCAAATTGAGTCGATTGACGTAGGATCTTACATAATTTGTGAAATGTGAGAACAATTATTGTATACTGTTCAAAAGTTTGGGCAACTGTTTTTAAAAGAAGTCTCTTGTGCTTACCAAGGCTGAATTTAATTGCTAAAAAATACGGTAAAATGGTAATATTGTGGACTTTTTTTTTTTCCAGGACTTTTTTACTGACTTGTGAACAGTAGTGTACACAGCTTAAAATATAGTTATCATCAAGTATAAAAAATATGCATTAGTAAACTTATCAACATGAAAATGCTTATTTGCATCATTTTAAATATATTAAAAAGAAAAAACTCTAGTTTTGTACTAACTGCTTATTTTTAAGCTTCTCACTGTAACATGCAGGCCATATCATGCATTTTGTTCTCAATAAATGAAATGCAGATACTGTAGATGTTTTCATTGGATTTCAGTGTATTTAAAATCTGCAATCAGATTGAAAGGTTTCAGATGCAGACATCGATTCAGATTCTGATGCCCTATCCTTACATAAAAAACACATACAATACAGTATATATGGATTCACAAACATTTTTGCAGTGTAATTCTCTTGATGTTTTTAGTCAAGTTCCAGTTCTATTCGTGCCCTGTCCCCAGGCAGAAAGTATATTGGCTGCTGGTCAAAACAAACCAGCTACTGAGTCTTCAGAGCCCGACATTAACGCCACCAATCTCACTATCCTTCTGCTCAGCTTAATGTATCTTTTCTGATGCTGGCACATCTGGAAACCATTCTTTCTGTGTGCAGGCGTATGTGTGTGCGCACTGAGTGGATGGATGTGTGAGGGCATTGTTGGGAGGTGCTTGTGTGACCTGATATGGGTTATCGCAATATGCAGCAGGTGGGCTCAAGCAGGAAATACATTTTTCTTTGGATACCCAAACGGTTGCAGTTAAACTTAGGATACCCTACAGTTGGATTATTTTTCTCTGCTCACATTTTTAGGCGGTCGCTAGTTTTGGTAGGTTTCACCCCACCAGACAGGATGGCTGAGCCTCACAGCTATACATAGATTTCCACCAGCTGCTCAGGTCAGAGGTTGTGCTGAAGTCAGGATGTCTCCATTAGGATATTATGTTCATGCTGCTCTAATTCAGCATAATTGCCCTGAAGAAAAATCAGATGTAGTGTCATGTATGTGTTTCAGGCTTTTGAGTGTGAAAAGATTTAGTAAAACGCTCCTTTAGTTTTTTTCTTTCTTTTTACTGCTCTCAGGGTCTGTAATGTTCACCGCTCTGACCGCAGGTCCAGCTCTAGTGCTACGGCCTCAGACTCCAGCTGTTGTGTCAATTACAGACTGTATGTTCCCCTCAGAAACTCTCTGCGGCTCTGCCGGCTTGTATATCCCTGAATTTGAGGTTGCTTTTGACTAAATTTGTATTTTGCTTACATGGTTTGTGGATATCCTGAGGGGCGGCACACACAGCGTGGTTGTTGAAGGTTTTTTTTGCCATAAGCATAGTTATGAGAGCCATTTATGTGTTAGTTTGGTAACAACAATGACACTGAGTTAATCTACACTACTCAACGTTCACCACAACATGTAGCACAACCTATGTCGAATTTTCTGTAACTCCTTGAGGGATTCTGCAATGTCATGTCAGTAAATGCAGAACACTGTATTGAGCGTTTTTAGTTTCACTGAATAGAGTGGGCATCCCAAGGGATAATTAAGAAAATGGCAATGCACAAAAAAATCAATGTGATTAATCAGTCAAATCATCAAAATTATTAAAAATTAAAGAGATTTGAGGAGTCAACCTAGTGTTTATTTAACTTATCCAAAAGATCTTTTATGCTCAGCTTTCATATACAGTATATATTTTATGTAAATATAGAACAGCATGAAAGACAGTCAAGAGCTGTACTTTTCAGTTCACATGATAATTCGTTAAGTTTAGAGTTTACTGTCTGTGACTCAATGCTTTTGCTTCTTGTGAATTTCTTTAATGTTCCAGGTTCTGTTGAACTTGACAGCATCAAAATCCTGCTGATTACCACCGAAAATAATGCATGCCTAGATCTTCATCACCTAGAACATTAGTACTACCGCTAAAAGAGCTATTCAGACCATTTTCAAGGTCAAATAATGAAAAAGCTGAGCTCAATCTTCATATTTCTGCTTTCTGGTAGCATAACCGCTGAAATGCTTTGCCCCATAGAAATTACTTTGGTTTCGCAAACTGAGAAATTATTTTCAACACGGATTCCTTTTAATTTTTTTCCTACAGCAGCTAGAGTCTCCCTGTGATGTCAGTTATTTTAACACAGGGTTTAAAATGAAATGTGACCCTTACAGGACCAAAACCACAAGTGTAATTTTGTTTTTAACTTTCCTGGGTCCGTTTTTGTCATGGAGACTGTTATTATGGCTTTATGAAATATGAGTGTCTCCTTTTTAAACTTAGTGTATAAAGAATGTAAGACTTTTTTTAATTGTTTTGAAATATGAGGCTTCACAAAAATAGTGCTATGAACACTTTTAAATGAACCTTTGAATTAGTTTACTAAAAGTGACCGCTAAAGACATGAAATAACACTGCATAGTCTCTGAACACATTTCCAAGTCTGTCACATTTTCTTTGACAAAGACTCCAGTTACAGCCTTGAATGTTTTAAATGCAAAAGATACTATACTTTTAAAATCTAAGAAATAAAGTTCAGCACTCAGCATCTCCTGATGTTGGTTCATGTTTCTGCATTTGTATTGAGTGTTGTTTCTGTCTGCAGTGTGCCAGTGTTTTGCTGTACTGGAAGATGGAGCTCTAGCTCATAACCTGCAGGAACAGGAAAGTAAGTCCCGTTCTCTTATTTCATCCGCCACACCTAAAGGATTTTAAAGCAAGCTTATTTTCTCAGTCTTCACATTCATCCATCTTTTGTAAACTTCTAAAGAGGGCTGGTGTTCACCCTCCTCGAAATGCAAGGGCGTAGCTGTAAATAAGATCTGTGAGTCAATGAGAACATGTGAGTCAATCTACATGTTTAATTAAAATATCCTGCTTGTTCAGACAAGATAGAGTTTAGTTTTTGATTGTTCTCTATGCAGCCGTTTACAGAGGTAGACTAAAATATGAATGCAATTGCCCATCACTAAATGGCATGTAAAAACTAAACAATCTGCTATTGATCAGATTGATTAAGTCTCTTTTTATTGAAACTTTTAAAAGTTTAAATATCCTGATATACAATACTGTCTAAAAGTTTGGCTCGGTAAGATGTTTAAAAGTCTAATCGTCACCAAGGATGCACTTATTTGATCAAAAACACAGGGAAAACTAATGTTGTAAATATGAAAAAAATGTGAAACTTGAAATGTATTTAAAATGGTATTTATTCCTATGATGGCAAAGCTGAATTTTCAGCATCATTACTCCTATCTTCAGTGTCACATGATCCTTCAGAAATCATTTTTTAATATGTTGATTTGGTGCTCAAGAAAATGTTTCTTATTGTTATCAATTTTGAAAACAGTTGTTCTGCTTAATATTTTTGTGGAAACTTAAAGAACAGAAATCTTTTGAAACATCATAAACGTCTTTACTGTCACTTTTGATTAATGTAATGCATCCTTGCTATAAAAAAGAAATAAAAAGTACTGATCCCAAAACTTGAACTGTAGTGTATCTTCCGTATGCTTTTCTGTAACATTATTTGCGTGCTGTCTCCAACAGTTGAGCAGTATTACACCTCAAATGTGCAGAGGAGTCAGCTGGTGCAGAGGGACATCAGAGTAGCCAAGAGACTCCAGGATGAGGAGGTGCAGACGGCTCAGATGCTTCAGCAACAGGCCACTCGCCAGCTGTAAGATTACACACACACACACAAACTGTCAGAGACCTCTATCAGATAGGACACTGTGTGTATTCAATGTTATTTACTGTATATGAGCAGTTCAGCTGATAGCATGTCCAAAGTCCACCACTGTCCCATAGTGTGACAGTCTGTGCTTCCTTTTTACATTAAGGAAACAGACATGTTTTTTTCAGTTGTTAATTTTCATTATTTCAATAATAAAATAAAATAAAAATTCAATAAAAAAATGTGTTTGTTTTTTTTCTCTTAGGGAGGAACGGGATTCGCAATACGCACAAATGATTCAGGGGGAGATCCAGCGGCGTGCGGAGGAGGCTCTAAGACGGGAGGTGGAGGACAAGGTGTGTAACACACTTCAGGCTCAGTAAACTTCACTCCTGTTTTTCATTTACACCTCTGAACTGCTTTGTCTGAGGCATCAAATGGATCAATAGTTAATGAGTCACTGTGGGACGCCAGTAAGCTGATTTATTCAGCTAGTCTCATGTGGAGTGTAAGTGCTGGCAAAGACCACACAGGAATGAACATCAAGCTGCTATAAAGCAAAAGTCACACTCAAAACTGTGCATTAATCAAATCCAGATGCATTGAACTTCAGCCCACCTTTTTTATAAGCCCCCCTAAGGGACATAAAAAGAAGTCTTCTTGTTCAGTGAGTCGTGGGCAAAAAAGCTGAGTGTGGAAATTTTCTCCAGAAATAAAAGGAAACCTATATGGATTTGCAGCTTTTCTTGGTGAGGTTCCATACATGTTGTTTCAGGTTTTTGTGTTGAAGGTGGTGTGGCATAGTGGTTAAAAAGCTTGCAGATTCAGACCCTGCAGGTGACCTTGTAATATTGTACTTCTAGTTGTTTACCATCAGCTAAATCTTAAAACTCAAAGTTAATAGAAATATGAAATCTAAGTTTCTGTTTATCTGATTTACAGTAAGGAACTTAAAATAGATTCGGGGAAACAGATAAATTAAAATACACCGTTTATAAGGTGTAGCTAAAAGACTGAAACAGAGTTTGTTAAAATGAGAAGTGTGAAAAATGTTTAAGTCACGTCTAATATTTCACCTCCTTGAGCATGTACAACTAAACCAGTGTTACTCAACCATGGGTGACTTAAAAATATTTAGATTAATAATTTATTTTATTATTAATATGTTAAGTTTTTTCGTTTATTATTGATATATTCAAATAACGAAACAAAAAAATAATAATCATGTGAACTAGAGTTATATAATAACTTCTGTTCTTTTTGTAAGATAACAGTTCTTAATTTCTGGAATCACAAAATGAGTCATGGATGATAAATGTATTATATTGTTGTATCCATGCTCCCAGTTTCTGTAAAGATATATAGTCTGAAAACAAGCAGCTTTTTCATAATTACAGCAGAAATATCAGGCATATTGTTGCCTATAAAGGAATATTGTATTGGACAACGGGGGCCTTTAAGTCAAAAAGGTTGAGAACCATGGCAATAAACAGAAAATGTCTGTCTTAACCATATTTATTCACTGTAATTGTGCTTAAAATAAGAAGGTCACCTTTTCAGTTCAATTAATTACATAAAATGTACTGTGTATTTAAAACAAAAATAAGAGCAGCACATTTCAACCCTCCTAAATCCATTTCCCCTAGACCTGCAGCATAAGGTGCATTACTACTTTTTGTTTTGCACAAATTCATAGATGAGAGAAAATATTTATGATTTAAACTAGAACAGAGTTAAATGTCTGTGAGAATTTAAACGTGTAGCAACAAGGTCCTTTGAATCTGGCTGGAAAAAATGTATAGTTCAACACAAATGCTTGTTCAGCTTTTATTTTCTCTCTCGAATTATGGTGCAGTGAACCTTGATTAAGGAGTCTTTTGTTCAGAGTTGTTTGAAGACATACAGCATGTGAGGTTTACTGTGGAAATCAAAGCATAAGTGTTTTTGGGAGGATCTTGGGAGTTGGAGAGTCCCGTGTGATTTAGATGGAAAAGCTGTAAATTGTTGGCTCAGCAGGTAGAAAAACTGAGTCAGAGAACACTGGCATATCAAGCAATTAGATCCTGACCACCTACTACCATTTACAGGTGATCTCAGAGATGTGGATTCCAGATCAATCTGAGTCAACGTCCCTGTGAGGCCTTTTAAAAAACAGTCCAATCATTTGACTAATTCGCAACGATAATTATGGGCATTTAAGATATTTTATTCCTGCAGGTATTTTCAGACTCATGAATCATGTCTTGGCCTACCAGCTGCACATTTTAGCCTTGTTTTGCAGTAAATATATCTAAACATCCTTAAACATGAATTAAAAGTAATAATTTTCAGAGAATAGATGTTGAATGCAAATTTCATTCAATTTGTATTTTTGTATGGTTAAAAAAAATTAGGATAAACTTCTGTAAATTTTATACTTGAAGCAAGGAAAAACTTTCCAGATATATTATCTGAAAATACATTTCACAGTTTTGCTTTTATATATACGTTACTGTGAAAACGCAACAAATGTACTGTGCAAATGTGACTTTGCATTGTTAATTAAGTATATAAAATATCATTTAATTTATACTTGCAGGTTGTTTTCAAACCCGAGTGGCATCTTTTGAACTTATAGGCCTCCCATATTGCAGTAAATGTCATTCCACTGCATTAATTATCAATATTTACACCCCTGCTGCCCTGTATTAATTAAAGCCTTTGAGGCACCAGGTCACATCTAAACATCATCTCCACACACTGCTGTGGACCCTGCTGTCCTGTCAGGCTCATACAGGAGCACAGAAGAGTAATGTCAAACATAATTCTCACCCAGCCATTCTAATTGTTGTGTACACAAGCAAACCACATCTGTTGGGATGTGTTCTTAAGAGTCCAGGTACCAGATAAGCTTTGAGTCAGACCCCTAGAGACAGGATCTGGTCCCTGTGTGGGGCACAATCTCTCAGCCCAGGACAGTGGAGTTAATTCGGTTAGTGCTGTGAAGTAAGAAATGTCAGTCTTAAAGGTTAAGGACATCAGGACCTGATGACAACAGACATAGAGAGACTTCACATAAGGAGGTTAACATGATTTAATGCTAAGGACTCCTTACTAAAATTATTAAAGTTGAAATTTTTTTTATGTGTGTGTGGAATAATATTAAATATGGTATAATACAGACAGCATGTTGTTTCCAAAATTAAATGACTGGCTATTTTGTCATCGTCTAAAGGCAAAGTGCTTCAAAATAATTTCTTGATAATATTTAAATTGAAGTTAATAGCATGAAGCCTTTTTTTCACTATATTAGTTTTTAGTTCTTCCTATTAGAAAAATCATGAAACATTAAAAACTCACAATTAATATCATCAGTCCAAAGCGTATTATTAAAACTCAATGTAAATTCTTTTTATTTTCTCCAAAGATATTCCACAGGCGCCTTAGCACAACCTTGTGGTTAATTTGAGTAAGAAACCCTGACCTATACCACTTCACTCTTCACTTTTCACTTACTGTTCTCACGTTTTCTCAGACAAACCTTGAAGAAATTTGTTATAAATAATCCGTCTTCTGAAGTCTTGCATTTGTTTCATTCATGTTTATTTATTTACAGCATTTGAATCCAAGTTCAGATTTTTAGCTCATTGTAAGTTTTATGATTGTTGAAATGAACCTGTAGTTTTGTCAATGAGAGCAAACTCTGGCATCTTTTGGTCAAGTCCTGTAAATCTCTGTCATATTCAGGGTATTGTCACATTTATAGCTGTTTTTGCAAGACTTAAAAGGACTTGCATCTTATAGCATTGTTAGAAATAACCAAGTGTGATGACAGTAGTGACTTACAAGCATATAAAAATGTTAGTGATGCTTTTTTTGCAGAAATTATAGTTTGTTACTTTATTATAAAATGTGTATGTATTTGGTCTTTATTTACATGATGGTAGTCATGTTATAAGATAAGATCACGTCAATGTGGTAAACATACTGTAATTGCTTAAGTTTAGATCCTTTTTGATGGTAAATTGTCAGTGGAAACTTCTGAGTCATTGTGGTCAGTGGTGCGATAAAATGTGGCCTCTGCTTCACAGTTTTGTTGCAAGCCGAGCGTGTGCCTGTTTGAAGATTCTGCATGGTGGGCTTTTTGCTTTAAGAACAGGCAGGTCTTTAGGCCTTTATACGCAAGCATGGAAATTCCCCTCTGTTGACGTACACCATCTTCACCAGTGTCAGTCTTGAATACGTGGGCGGATACAGTATATTTTTGTTAGAAGACCCACACTTTGGGTTTCACCTCAATGTGTCATCATCACTGAACGTTTTGACGTGCCAGTACAGCAGAGCACAGTAGCACTGGCAGTTTTGTAGCACTGGCCACACAATTGTATCACAAGAATAAAATGTCTGTTATTTTATTTGAAAACGACCACCACAAGTAGTGCAGTTTATCACAGGCATGTGACTGATAAAGGACGTTAATATTCCATACAGGGCACACAAAATACAAACCTTTTACCAGAAATGTTTTCAGACAAACATTTGATTTGCCTAAATGGCAGACTGCAGGAACATAACACCTCTTGCTTTACATTAAGTTAATTTTGTTTATATGACAAGATATCACTATTACACAATCCAAACAACATCCATCTGTTTTGGTTGAGCACTTGACTGCTTAATTTTCCTATAAATCATTAGAAAGGTCTAAAGTTTTATTATAAAATTTTAAATTAATATGATAAAAATGTGACGTAATTTCTTAATTTTTGTCAGGAAATCTTATGAGGAGAAATCGGAGAAAAAACTAGCTTTGATCTATATCATATGAGAAGTTTTGACTGATAAAACATGACCATAAACACAACAATATATGATTTATCTGTGGTGTTATAGAAATCTTGGATATTTTCATAGGAATAAAGTATATGTATAGGCTAATGCAAACCGACATGTTCATAGTAAGGAAATTTCTTTTATAATTCAAATAACATTATATATTATATAGAATAATATAATTTCTGCCTCATTCTATGATACGAAGCCTTGTCAGATCACACAATAAAATTATTTCAAACACTCGATTCTATTGGCGTTATGAAGTTTGGAGTAAAAAACTTGTCATTGAATGTTCTTTAGTTGTTCTTTAGTATTACAGAAAGATATTCGGCACTTGTTGCTTTTTTAGATTAATATTTTTTTCCCCACTATAATCTGCAGCCATACTTTACATGCTTTTCTGTATTTATTAAAATCTTGTTAAACCACAACAGATCCCATTGAACATTATTATCTGTAATAATTAAGTTGGGTTTTATTTTTTGTTTTTAGGAAATTGCAAGAAGGATACAGGAAGAGGAAGAGCTTTGTGAGAGACACAGGAGCAGATACCAAAATAAAGATGGTAGAGGTAAAATAACAAAATTCATGGTGTTATTAGAGTGTTTTTATAAAATAGGTTGGTCAGGTATACTTGAGCCGCTCTTTTGCGTCAAGCAGGCTCACGTTCTGTTCACACTTACAGTGTTTCTATTGTGCAATAGAGCGGCGCTTTTGTATAGAATTAGAAAATCAAGTGATTCATGCATTTCATTGATTATCAGACATGTGAAATCTGATTTACTGTCTTAAAGGTGCTATAAGCGATTTAAAGCCCAAAAATAAATGTTCACATTCATCTAATCTTTCCTAACGATCCGCTAGCTGCCCGCTCCATAAGCAGGCCGTCGAAAAACCGCATCTCTGTAGGTCAATCACCCAAAAAATACCATCATGGTTATTCAAAGACACGAATAGTGATCGGGAAGGCTTTTGGAAGGTGGAAAGAATTGAATTGAAGAATTTAAAATTGGATGTTTCTTCTTGACAGGTGAGTAGCCGCTAATGCTGAATTTTTTGGGATGTGAACTGTGTGTGAAAATATCCTTCTTAAAAAAAAAAAAAAGTAAAGCTCGACTAGACTTGGGTAACTTTGGCTAACGTAGGCGACATTATGCTGAACATATATTATTTTAGGGATCTCACTTCAAAAACAAAGATAAGTAATGTCACCTCGCTGATGGCACCTGATCTTGTCACATGCATATACTTTTTTTAATCAAATGGTTGTTTGTATTGCATTTGATGCATTTGATGTTGTGTAATGTGACACCTTAGCATCTTTTAATTTCATCCCCAAAGAGTAGTCCATCATCTTTATGCAAATTTGGAATATTAAATCTACTAAAATAATACACAAACTTTGTTTCAACATGCAGTGTATTGTTAATGTATCCATCATACTGAATGACGCATATAGCCAGCTGGTCGTCTGCTTTTTAAATCCCACAAGACAAGACATGACTTCATGTGGGATGATGACTATCCCTGAGTAATAATGACCAGTTCAGTCATGTTTGGAATCCTGTTTTTAAAGTTGCCATGGTTACGCCATAACTTTTAATGTCTTGCAATAAAACCTGATTTTCTTTGATGGCCTAAACAGAGTTCGAGGAGAACGTCAAGCTTTCGTGTCTTCAAGTTTGATATAGTTTCCACTTCGTTTCGTGAAATAAGCCTAGTTAAAAGGGTTAGACACCTGTTGCTTTGGACTCAGTGACTTTCATTTTATGGACACAAAATGTTTTTTGTTTTTTTTTTGACCGAAGATAGTCACACTTTAGTAAAAGTAAATGATGACAGAATATTATTTTGAATTGAATCCAACTATTCCATTGAACTTCTATTGGCGTACTAACAACACCCTGAATCACTCTGAATTCAGTGAAGCCTAATTTTCACATCATGTAATGCATGTTTTAATGTTTCATTTGTCCTTTTTACTTCTAAACATAGCTTCATGAGTTAACTGTTTTATTCTGCATCCACCCGATTTCTAACAATTTGACAAATCCCCTGCTTTGTGTTTGCATGGTTGGTTTCACTAAAGAATCCAAAAGCATTCCTGCTCGTCCATACTCACCCCAGCCTGTTCACGCTCCTCACAACCGGTCTCCAACTAGAAGATGGCAGCTCTCCTCCTCACCCACCTACTCGGACTCTGAGGAGGACCTGATTGAGTACAGTAGGCCTACAGTAATACGGCAGGACCGCAAACCCGCTGTAGGGCAGAGGAAGCTGGTCAGCAGACCTTCCAGAACACATTTAGAGCAGGACGACAGGAGCTTTACCAGCCAGAGCAGCAGCAGCAGATCTTCACACCTGTCGGGTGGATGGGGTGATGTCATCAAGCTCATAAAGAACGATATGAGCGAGCAAGGCTACCTCAGCCACAGCTCTGAGGATGATCTCTTTGAACCCGTTTATAAACTTGAGAAAATACTGAGACAGAAGCAGCAGGTCTCTAGAAAGAGGCTGAGTCGCCACAGCAGTGTGAGGGAGGATCGTAGCAGAACGGGCCAGGGAGATGATTGCGGACGTAGGGAGAGTTTTAGGGAGAGACATGTTCATTTCCCGGATGAACGGAGGAGTAGCAGTTATACGACTAATGAAAATGGTTACAGTGACGCTACGGAAAGAGATCCGTGTTCAACAGGGATATTAAGGGATGATCACACACACCTCAGAGAAACTCAAGGTCTCCAGACTCCAGCTCAAGGGTTTCAACGGAACATTTCAATGAGACGTAGCTACCATGGTAACGTCAGGCGGACATCGGTGCGTGAGGGAAGGAGAACGTGCAGCGCAGATGATTCTAACTTGGCTAGAGCAAGACTCTCAAATAGAGCACCCCAGTTGATGGAGGTGGAAGTGGAGGATCGTTTGAGGGAGGTGGTGAGAGTCAGAAACACACGGCAGAGAGCTCGATCATTAGCCGAGGATGAAAGGAGGTTAGACATGGACCACAGGCATGGAGAGCGTAGAGTGAGGCGAAGTCAAAGCGAGCGCTGGCAGACCTTTGAGGAAGAAAGATCGAGCAGAGAGGAGATGGAGAGGGAGAGACGGATGCAGAGACACCAGTCTTCCGGAGCAGGTAACCTCTCTCTGAGCTCTGCAATGCGGCTGAGCCTGTCCCTACATCTGCTCATTGCTTTCCAATCAGTAAACAAGAGCTCCTGTGCATCCCTGTGTCCTTCTGGTGTACAATTTAGGAGTTTAAACCATTTTTGTGTGTGTGATCTGCTTTTTTTCAAGCTTAACACCTCCTCCAGATCTCATCCTCATTTCTCAAAAATCTCTCCTACAGCAGCATCAGTTGCTGGGATTTTCTTGCGTTTCTTTTTGATTTGGCTCTTACTTTGTCTCCTTTGAGGTATGTTTCCAGGGATATAATCTACCCTGTAGGATTCCTACTGTTTAATTAATAGGAAATCTACTTACTTTTCTCAGCCAATCCTGTTTCGTGGGGGCCACCTTCTATTAGAGATTAGTTCCACCCCTAATCAAACACACCTGAGGCTGCGTCCCAAAACTAAAAAAATGCTGCATCCCAAGGTAAGGCATCAAGGCACGTCCGAATCCAATTTAGCTTCACTTCTTCTCTCCTGAGATACCTCCATCAGATCGATTTATTTGTTACGTTTTTGGACGCAGCCAGTGTCTTCAGGATTATTAGAAACTTCCAAATGGTTTGTTGGAGCTTAAGTCTGTGGGACAGTGGCCCTCCAGGAGCAGGAATAGACACCCCTGGTCTAGGTTGAAGGTGAAAACCCTGTCTTGTCTCAACATTACCTGGTTTTTGATTCTGCCCTTATTCCCTAACAGGATCTGCTTTTAGGAGTGGAATGGCTGCTCTTAACTTGGGAGAGCTGGAGCAAGTGCTGGAGGATGAGGAGCTGGCCCGCAGGCTTCAGGAAGAGGAGGAGAGATTGGTCGAAGAGGTGAATTCAACTAAAAGTGCAAATATACAATACAGTAAAGTACGGAAGTGGCCAAAAGTGATGTCGGGCGGATATATTTGGTTTTAATGACTGTACAAGTTTGATTAAACCATCAAAATACGAGGAAAATATTTTAGACTTTTTAAAAATGTTTTAAATAGGAGGGAAGAACAAAACACTAAACTTGGTTTAGGTATTTGTCTTACAAAATTAAACTACAGCTACATGTTTTATTCTACTATGCAATGCAAAAAATGCATAGAAAGTGAAAAAGTTTCTGGAAAACGAACAATAATCATTTATGTTTTGTTTGTTTTCTCTTGCATGTTCATAGTTTGAATGACTGCCTGGCCAAAAATGATGTATAATTTTTCAATTAAAACCATTGCCTCCAAGCACAACTACGTTATATGCTTCACAGCATTGGTAATAATATTTGAATAAAGGCGTCAATTTTCCTAAGCCCGACACACTTTTGCCCTGTATATACCAGTCAATCCTGCTCCTGGATTGACACTTTCCCGCCAAGTTTAGCTCCAACACGCATGCCTTTTAAGGTTTTTTGTTTAATTAGAGCTGTAGCTAAACTCTCGCAAGATTGGACACCCCTGGTATATACACCTATTAGTCCCTCAGAAATGAAGTCTTGTAATCCTATCAATGACAGTAGCAAATGTACTCAAAGCATTGTAAGCTGAAGTTGTTTTTTTTCTCTTTTCACATAGACTCGGCCTGGTTCCTCTCCTCTTAGAAGGGACTGTCCTGTTGGAGACTTCAGAGCGGCACAGGTTGCTCAAGATGAGGTGTGAAGAGGTTGAATGAAAGGGCTGCTTTAATCCCAACGCATGAAAAGTGGGTAATACATTTCTCGTTTTGTGATAGGAAATTGCACGTTTCATGCAGAAACAGGAGATAAAGGCTAAACGGAGATCTCGTGAGCTGGAGTCTTTTGGACCTGGGTGGGAATACAGGGAGAATGACAGGAGAACAGTGTGTGACAGACAGGTACCACACCTTTAGAGTGATACTATCTTTTGTTACTGTTTTACCGTTTACTCTTTACTAACTAAAAAAGAATTCCAATCCTTTTGCATGACATGACATTTGGAAATTGGTGCTGTTAAACATGCCTTTTGACTTGCTCACATAAATTCATCATGGTGATTCATCAGTATATTGGCACGTTCTTTTAAAATGTTTATCTTTTAAGGGTGACTCACACTAACTCCATATGGAGCCAAATTTAAAAAGAGTGAATCAGCCTTTAGTAGACCTGTTTTTACAAAAGAATTTTGAAGGAATTTTTCTGTTGAACATAAAGAGGCGGAGATTGGATTCCGAAGGTCTTCAATCCCCAGTTGATGACCTCATCCCTGGTCACAATTCCATGACCATGTAAGTCACTATTTTCTCGATACTCTTGTATACAGCTTATATACAGCTCATTCAGGACAATCCCTTAATATTCTCTGGTGACGCTAAAGGCAAGCGCAAGCCATCAGGAATATTGCAGAAGAGCTGGACCCCACCTTTCAAAGGAAGGATGCAGCTGAAGCAGGACAAATGAATGGTGCTTTCATTCATTCAAATTACAAAGGGTTTCTACCATAATTCTAAATTGTAACAAAACAATAATTATAAATGGTGTAATTTTCAGGTCCCTGTCTAAATCAAACTTCACAAGTAGGCTTGTACAATCCCTTGGAAGAACCTACATTTGTGCCACCCACAAAACGACAGGGTGACAAACCGGGACAAGCAAAGCCCAAGGAGAAAAAAGAAAATTCCAAACAGAAAGACAACTGCAAGCAGCAGTGATGCTGGACAAATGAACTGCAATAATGAATTCATGACCATTAAAGATATGCATTCATGTCCTGACAGGCTCGGGCTTTCCAGTCTTCTGCTTTCTCGAAGGCTTGTGGAATACTTTTTTTCAACCAACAAATCAACTTGCAAAATGGGGACACTCCATCCAGATAATGCTGCTATTACTAGTGAACATCTGTCTAGGTCATGTCATGCTTTTTTGGTTTAACTGTTTCATTTTTGTTTAGCAGCTGGTTATACAGTAGGCTGGTGTGTCACCACAGTGGGAAAGCTCCCTCTAATAGTACCTGGCATTAGACATGACTTCTGGGAAAACCAGAATGTTTTGATAAAGGATGTTGACACATGGTTGAGTTAAGCTCTGGAGTTTTCTGTATTAATGGGAATCTATGAAGATATCCAGGTGGGCATTTTTTTAGAATTACTTGGACCTTTTTTTTTTTCTTCTTTATTCCAGGAACTACACCAGTCTAAATTTGCCCAAAGTGTTATTTTCATTTCCATTTGTCTCCCTCATGTATGAATGTCTCTTATTGTAAGAAGTTACAATTTGCAAAAACAAATCATGCATTCAGATTGTAAAAATGAAATGTTTACTAATCTTAATATTATTACTAATAATATTCAGTGGTTTACAAGACTTTTCCGGCTTTGTAGTGTACATCAGCATAGTCTATAGTCTAAGGCTGGAGGAAATGTAACACAACATTTTTGTTCTATTTTTGTACTGATGCTGAGTGTCACTATTATACGTTTCCAATGTATTCAGTACAACAATGTTACATTTGATATGAATCTGTATGCCCTCTTCAATGATTATATAATGTTTCGAAAATGCTTTGTACAGAAGACAGATACAATTATAATATCAATATCGTTCTGGATGTCAGAAAGATCTCAATAAACAAGTTTTACACTTACAGCAGAAATTGTGTGGATTTAAATGTGGACTATATATAGAGAGGTTAAGACTTTTCATTTTTACTAACAAATGCATGCAAATCTCTGCGGTAAGCACCTCAAACATCAAGTTTCGGCGAGACCTTCTCTTCCCACAAAATGAAACTTGTGCTGGGATTTTTTTTTAATTTTTGTAAGAGGTTGGTCTTTTTTAAACATGATTACTTAAGACCAACATCATCGCGTCACTCGTCCACCAGCTGTTCCATTCCCTCCTCACTGCTGTTATGATTATAATGCCCTAACAAATCTCCCTGGAGCTACTTTCACTTTGTGAATGTAGTGAATTCAATCTAAACATGTCGCCACATGTAAGGGTTTGCCTGAGATGTGAGCGGACCATGAAACCAGACTGTTAAACTATTCATCGTATGCAGGGTTCACTCTAGGTTGATCATACAACAGGTACAGTAAGGTTTTGTTCAGTCATCAGGGAACTCCCGCTGAGTCACCCGACAACGTCAGAATGTACAGTTCATTGAACAATCTTTTTTGTTTTTTAGATTAGATTAGATTAGGTTGACCAATATTTGCTCCATGAAATAAAACTATTTACTCACTGTAAATTTCCCAACACATTGATAATATGGCTCTTGGGGCAACATGGGACTTTTGTTTTACAACCATATACTTCTATAGGGCTTTTCACACTGACCTCAACACCAAGCTATTGTCTTTTGGGTGTTTTTACACACAAGCTGTATTCAAACCTCAAAACCCAATCACCCAGAATGAGTTCCTAATACAGGGTAAAGAATGAACTGTGAATGAATGGGAAACGATAACTCATGGTTCTGTTGACTCCGGTTTAGACCCGGGGTTGACAATTTTATTTATTTACTTATAAATCCTACTATGTACAAAACAGTAAAATGCACTACAATCTTAATGAGGTCAAAAGTTCCGTTTCAGAAGGATAGTAAACACTGCCATTTATTGAGTCCACTTCCCACATGACTCGGTCAAACACGTTTACCGAACACTGCCCATAAACTATAAATAAAAAAACTAAGAAAAGTGCAAACATACAGTGTAAAACAGCCCCATTGTTCTTCTTTTTCAAAGTTATTGGTCCAGTATTTTTATTTTTTTTAAAGTGCTATTTTCAACAGAAAAGTGGGAAAGCCCACCAGGGTATTTCAAGAGGGCTTTGACCTGAAAATGTGACGCAAACACCAGTAGATGACGCCTACTCTCATAAAAGTGTTGACATGCTGTCTGCTACTGCACACCTACGATGACAACCCTTTCATCTCGTGTTATCAAGAGCAGCTTGCTCTATACTTCAGCTTTTAAAAACGTAATAATGCACACAGGGACAACATCTAAATGCCCATTTTGTTCCCATTAATCACAGCTGGAATGGCTGACAGACACCCAGTCAAGGATGTATTTCACAGTTAAGTGGATGTTATCCTCTTGCTGTTGTAGCAATACTACAGTAAGATAAGAAAATAAAAAGCTGTCCAGAACTCACACTATAAGTTTAGAGTCTGAGTCTTGTGTGTTGATGGACTCTGAGCTGCCCTGTTCCTGCTCAGGGTGACGGAAACTACAGTCTGGCGGCACCCCTACCAAAATCCTGGACTCATCTGGGCGGTCTAAATGAAGGAAATGACAATACTGTAAATACAGAGTCAGACATTATGACCATGTAGGAAAGGAAAAAATCAACAGGTTTAAATAGTACCTTGGTCAGCGGTATCAGTTTGTGGCTTCTCTGTTTTGTTTTGTCCTTTTACATATGCAACCACGGATGCTATGATACAAAGGACAGCCAACCCTGCCATCCCTCCAGCAATGAAAACTGGAAGCCATTTTGTCTCTTCTGGAGGTCCTAGAAATATATTCAATATCCGTATTGAAAGATATGCAGTCCAAGTAAATTGATAATGTATGCTGATCACAGATATGCAACAAGATATTCGAGATATTCTCCTTTACCTTCTTTTTTGCTCCCAACATGTAAGGTTGGTACTATTGCTTCTGTAACAGACACAAAAACATTACATTTTGCGGCAGTATGTTCCTTGACATCCAAGTTATAATGTCCTTTTGTATTCCTTGTTACCTTGGTCTGAAGAGCAAGTACGGTCACTGGTAGCATTTCCTTTGCCCAACCTCTGTCCATCGGGACAACTAGAGAATGAATGAGTTTGAATGAGTTTTATGCCAAATGCAGATCTAATTTCAGATAAATTACGTGTTTGTTTTCAAAACAGACAAACCTTTTTTTCCATTCTCTGCAGTTACTGTGGCTTTTGTCATTGAATTTTCCTTCTGGACATTTTCTACACAATCCTGCAAGCATTGAATGAAAGAATTTATTTGAAAATAATATAGCAATTTCCTATTGAACAGCTGATTTATTTATCAGAACATATTCATCTGAATGTACAGCTTTGCAGTTTTTACGTCCAAATCATGAAAACGACTAAAACCGCCGTTTTATGCTGTCAGGCCAGTACTGAACGTATGGACCTAATACACAAGCACATGACTACACCATTTTCTCAAATTCCCATTTTTGCAGCTTATATGGTGACGATAACCGTATTGTTATCAAAACCATGCATTTCAAAAAATTTTGAAGTTTGCATTTTCAGGCCCCCAACGCACCGTTGTTAATGTAGCTAAATGAATGGCCACAAAAAGTTGCACGTTTTTATTTGGAGTTGTGTAAACGGCCCCTGACAGGGTCCGGAATTCTTACTGTTTTCGGTGGGCTCCTCCCCCTCCTTGCATTCAGTAACACAGAATGAACATTCGTCGTTTCCGCACCGATATCCAGGCTTGCATCCACATACTGTATTGCTGCTGATAGTGCAAGGTTTAAGTGTAATCTGTTTACCTACAAACATGAAACAGAAAGATTAATGCTTACACAGTATGATGTTTTAAAGCTTATGATGATGATGATGCAGATGAAACAAAATTCTGTGAATTGTAATGAGGATGTAAAACAGAATCATATACCTGTGCACTGGGTACATCTCAAACAGAAGAATTCGAAACTGATTGTGTACGTGTCAGGTTCACAGGGGATACAGAGCTTTTCTGGGACGCTTCCACAACGATTCACCAAACGGTTCCCTGTAACCACAAGCAACTATTTACAGTATGGCTTTGAAACTCATACACATTTGACACTCTTATAACTGAATTGCTGTCCAAAAGCCTGAGGGAGTTTTAACATAAAACAAACAATACTAAAATAAGCCAAAAGTGGTGACATGGCATTCATACAACAACGTACCATTTGCTTGGAAGGACATCTCCAAAAAAGTTATTATTGCTATTATCAATTATTGCTAACTGAAATCCAATCGTGTGAATAGGTTTGATTCTTTACATTTTAAGCAAGCAAGGAAGTGTTACAGAGCTCCTCATTCACAGCGAGATTTATAGTGAGTTGGGACAACCCTTGGTTTGAGGTTGAGGATGATCTATTCATCTTTAAACAATGACAGAACAATTCATGGATTTCCCTTTAAGTGATAAACCACATCCTTTTCATGTGGTACCTTCAAAATGATCTGAAACTTCCTTCACTCAGTCACTATTACTAATAAATAATTTCAAGGATACACTGTAATCTGCTTTTTTGTATCTTCAATATCCCAATAAGTCTTTGAAAAAAGGGAAATTATGAAATTGTAAACTTCCTAAAATTAAGTTTTTTCAAGTATTACAGATATCATATTAGGTTACATAACACATCATATTGCAGTCATTTATTGTCACCTGGCTTGCATTTGTTGCAGCAAACATCTGATCCAGACATTGCCCAATCCTCACAGCCAGAATCAGAACCCACAGTGTAGTTCAGCACTAGACTGAATATCAGAAAGACATTCAGTCCTCGGAAAGCAGTCAGCATTTTTTTCCTACTACACAAGAAAGAAAACAATTTACCAACTATTATTAACCGCTACTTGATATAATATTATTATTAATGATTACATTTTTAATTAATTCATCAGTTCATTCAACCGAAAACAGACTCAATAAACATCTAAAATCCCCAAATGTTTCAATATGTTTTAAATGTAGGCTAGTTAATATGTTTACGTAATACATTACAGTTATTAATATATATTTCTTATTAATGAAATAGTCATATATAAATATTTTCTCTTACTGTTTTTGTGTATGGTCCTGACTCAAAGAAAACGCGTACTAAGAAGAGAAACTCCACTCCACTCATTATTTAAACACACACTCTCTGAAGTAGGCGTGGCTACTGGTGAACAGCAGCTCTCCTCACACATGTCATTTTCATTTTCGTATCGAGTGCAGGCGGGTGCGAACTACGGGGGAACTGAGCTCGGCTCCCCTTAATAAGACATGGGCTCCCCTGAAAACGTGATATGTGAAATTTTGGAGCCTATCTCATCGTGTACGTGAGATGTGATGTGAGTGGCAAAGGAGATATAGAACATGTTTTTTAGACATTGTAGGGCTGACGCAGGGCACAAATGCAGAGTCCATTTACAACAGGTTTGGGGCTTCAGTTCTCACTGGCAAATCCACTGGAGTCAGTGCAAGGCTTAAGCGTGACTTTCCAAAGTTACATTGCTTGGCTCATCGCCTTGAATTGGCTGTCCATGATTCTTTGAAAGTGGTTGCTGGATGTAATCATTTCGAGTTTTTCATTGCCAAGCTGTAGGCTATTCTCTGTACCACCAGTCTGCAAAGAACGTGAGATTGCTTGAGGAAGCAGCTGCAGATCTGCAGATTTTGATAATAGGACAGATATTCACCATCAGATGGGTGGCGATCAGCCTAGTTTCAATAGGCGGTCTGGAATAACTACCCTGCTTTAGCGCGCCATTTCAAAATTGCAAGTGAGGTTGCATCTCGCAACGGCGCTATACAAACACCTCACAAACTCAGGGTTTTTACTTGATTTGGCTTGCATGAAAGACATTATCCGTGAGCTGCAGGGCCTGTCACTGAAATGTCAGCAAAGAAATATCACTCAAGTTGATGCCAGTTGCCACATTCTACAGTGTATATAGGGTGACCATATTTTGATTACCAAAAACCAGGACACTCGGCCCAGCAAACACATGGGCCAACTCAAATACTTGAAGGTTACACAAAGATACCTTATTCATTTCAATACATTTAAAGTATGTTATGCCTCCTCTGTATGGATAGAAAATTGTTATATTGTTATATGAAAACAGGACATGTCCTGGGAAAACAGGACAGTTGGTCACCCTAGGTTATACTGAAAGCAATGAAATCGAGTGGAGGGAAATCCACACAGAAGGTCGAACAGCGCACGTCTCTCTGGGGCTGTTTAAAAATGTTCAACTAGTTGCGGGCACAGGCAAGATTAATCGAAATCAGCTTTATCAATCTGTGATCGACAATCTCACATGGCGAATGCCAGAATCAGACCTCATACAAATGCTAAAACCCATGAACAAGCGCTTTTGGCCACGGGAACGGAATGCATTGATCCTGTATGGAGAAAACGAGGTACGTGCACTTGCTAAAATGCTTGGAGAACCAGCCAGAGAGGTGTTTGAGGAGTTCCGCGACTGGAAATTACAAGACAGAGCACCAGGCAGAAATCTGGAAAAGATTTGTACAGCGAGTAGAACATGCCTTCCTACTTCAGCTGAGTGTGAGAGGGGATTTTCTACCGTCAATGATACTAACAGCGCAATAGGTTGCGTGAAAACAGCCTCTCATTGTCGCTCCTTTTTCTGGACATTAATGGACTCCCATTGGAGTTTCAACCCAATGCCCCTTATCACATCTTGGATTAAGGAAGGTCATCGCCCATCCACTTCTTGGATATCTGGACGAGCAGCAAAGGAAGCTGACCCCAGGCCTCTGTGGTTGATTTTGTGTTAAGGTAAGATGTTATTTCCAATTATGTGTTGTGGCTGGGTTGTTATTGGTCTGCGTGACTCTCGATACCTTTGGCGTAATTGAACGGAGTAATTATGGTATTTTTCTGTAGCTTGAGTCATTTAACCGCTGTTCTTGATGTGAACTCAAATGCTATTTAACTGACAATACTTTGCTAACTGTTGTCAATTTGTGTCGATAAAGTATGGTGTATTCCATTAGTCACGGGCGTCAGTTTGGTTTGAAATCAAAAAACTTTTGGCAAGCGTGTCAGAGGTTACGGGTTCTAGTCCGCCCTCGGTGTAGTTTTTCTCTCTCTCATCAAAACCGAATATTTTAATCAGTGGTTGCAGTCTATATCAAGCAGGAACACGTTTGTGGGCATTTTATTTTGTGATTTCACCAGAATGAAAAGAGAGTCTCCCCATAACTGCGATAGATTGAGGAGCGCGAGTTATGACTTATGACTGCGCGTGCGCCGCAGAGAATACTGTATCCATAGATATCTATGACACTGATAGCAACGGACGAGCACTCAGCTTGAGTTCAAAAACAAAATATTTTAGCGCTAGATCTCTTATTAAATAATATATAGTAGCCTATGCTTGCATAAAACAAGTGGTGCATATACTCGTAGCTGTTATGTATCTTTCTAAGTCATTGTAAGTCTTCTTTTTAGGCAGCCCCCCCCCCCTAAAAAGAAAAAAACAAAAAAACAAAAACAAAAAAAAAAAAACAAGTGGGCTCGAGTGTTAACGCGAAACATAATTAAATACGGGGAAAAAGCGAATATCTGATAGATAAGACGCATCTACTTAATGACACATCATGACTCAGTGTCGCACCAAACGTCTCATGAGCATCACATCGTTTAGTGCCATATGAAACTCTGCGGAACACTTCCTCATTAGCCTGTATCCTTCCTTCCTTCTCCTTCCTTTGGGACGGATATTGAAAGAGGTCTGAATGACAGTGTAACCTAAGACAATAATCAGGTGATTGCTGAGTCATTGTCCCGAGTAGGCTATGTGACTTTATTTTTTTTTTTTTTCATTTTTTACAGCAACACCAATAGGCTACACATTTCCACACTAAATTTAAGAGGGAATTGGATAAAAAATTCCAATCAGATGATTGCTGAATCATTGTCCCGAGTAGGCTATGTGACTTCATTTTTATTAGTAGTATTTACAGCAATAACAGTAAACATTTCCACACTAAATTTAAGATTAGTGAATAGCATAAACATTCCGTCCATTTGGATTACAGTTTAAACATTAAAAAAACTAATAAACATAATGTGATGCATATTTTTCAGTCATAAATAAGAAATATGGTTCAGAAAAGGGAGACATCCAAAATGTATACTGTTGGTGTGCCTCAAGGAGCAGGGTTGGGAATCACTGGTTTAAATTATGGGAAAAGACTATAAGCTTAACAGTTGGGAAATGAGGAAACATTGATTTCAAAATGTAAAAGAAAAACCCCCACTTACCTGAAATGCTATGCAGGAAACTGTAACCTCCAGACATGTGTTAATCAGCTCATCTTACAGACAGTGAATTGAAATAATAAAGAAATGACAGTTTCTTTGAGAGACATACTGTATATGTTACAAGTACTGGACCATACAGTAAGAGCTGCGAGATCAGGTGCGCTCATCTGCAGCTCACCTAGAGGAATGCTATTGTCTTTTAATGGGATGTGGCTAAACATCTCTATCACAGTTTTAGTAGCCTGCTAAAGTCAAAATCAATCATAATTAATATAAGCAGCATTTAATTTAAAACTAATTCACTTATTGCCATATCCCATGTGATAATACTTCCAGACAGCATCTCATTGAGTCACTTTTTGTCTTTTAGTTTTGTCAGTCTCATCATTTACAGAAATTAGGGTAAGTCAGTGCTATTCTAAAATACTGTTGTAACTAACTAAAACGGTAAAACTATAATCGTCTGACACATCCTCCTACATTACTACATCACACACTCCCACAATAACCTTTTCATTAGAAGGTTAAATGACATCGTCAACCCACTCCAATGGCGTCATGCGCAGTACTAATCATTAAAAAAATTCTGTCTAGTTGTCATTTGAAGTGGCAAGAATCACGTGTCTTAGCATCAAACTTGACATATTGCACACACGTTGCTAAAGATTGACATCTGTGTGTGTCAAACCAAGGCTACTGTAAGTATCACCATCAGCATCTGTTCTTTCCACTTGTTGTCACACTTCCTCCCTTTTAAGTGAAAGCATTTTGTTTGTCTTCGAAAAACAGGGGATTAAAAGTTAAAAGCTGCAGAAGACGTGTCACTTCCTCATACTGAGAAGCTGCAGTAGTGAGTCAGAGATAAAGCATGCGTCCACAGCACACTCATGCAAATGCCTACATGCACAGTGGCAGGCGAAACCCTTCTGTAGTGTCTCAGACTTACCATGAAAAATTCTCTTCAAAGAAACTTTACCCTGTTTGTAAGCGATAGACGATCTCCACAGAACATTTGGAAGTTACTCAGAAATGTGATTTACATGCCATGGATCATCACCATTAAGTGAGCAGGTATTCAGATATGTCAGATATATTCAGAATAGATTTCGATTTCAACCTCCATTGAGCTTTGGTTGAGTAGCGGAACAACATATTTCCCATGCATTGCTGAACCAACGATTAGAAGATTATATCTCAAAATCATGCTCAAAACTGAACTTCATGTCAAATGTTTAGTTTTGAGATAAACTTTCTTAACAGTTGGCTAAGCGTGAAAAATATGCTGTTCCGTTACTCCAAAGCATGGTGGAGGTGTGATCACCATCAGAAACTGCTTCAGAGACGTGAAAATGATAGCTCCTCACAAGTTTCATAATACCAGATACGTAGACCGGTGACATCTGTTCTTTGAAAATGATCTGGTGTTTTGGCAGCACAAATCATGCTGTCAAAACATTAGATAGTGAAAATCATATCAGCACCTGCATTTACCAGACACTCAAAGGTTTTAGAAATTAGGAAATACTGGAGACTTGATGATGCCAGATAGTGGACCACGATAAGGTTACTTTTGCAACACTCTTAAACGTAAAGGTTCCTTATAGGCATCAATGGTTCTTTAGTTCATTCATGGAACCTTTGTATTTCACAAAAGGTTGTTAATGTGGAAAAAGTTTCTTTAGACTTTCAAAATGTTCTTCACACCACAGAAAAAGAACGTTCATTCAGACTGATCTCATGAAATTGCGTATGTATTACACGCCAATTCGTATTTCCATTTTTTGTGTGCTATCAACACGCATAGGCCTAATCACTTTCCAGTGTGTTTATGAACGCTGTTGACTTAACGGTATTACTGTATATGCAAGTATATGACTTACCTCAACCCCATCCCTAAACCTACCCGTCACTGGGGTTAATAGCATTTATGAGTGTTCCCCAAACATCCTAGGAAAAAAAAAATATCGCTCCCCAGATGTAGATCTACATTTTACTTCATTTCGCTCGGACATTCAAAAGCGTGTACATACACGCGGAATCACTTGGGCATTAATGGCGTAGACATACGCGCATATATTACGCGGATAGCTCAAAGTGCATATAGATAACACGCCACTTGACTTGAAAGTGGCTTGTATGTTTACGCAAATGTCGGTACTTTCCCGTTATTTGGACCCCACGATGGCCTACCCCTAACCCCGCCCCTAAATCTCCCCATTACTGGGGTTAAGACCAATCAGGGACGATGGCCTACCCCTAACCCCGCCCCTAAATCTCCCCATCACTGGGGTTAAGACCAATCAGGGTCGATGGCCTACCCCTAACCCTGCCCCTAAATCTACCCGTCACTGGGATTAAGACCAATCAGGGACGATGGCCTACCCCTAAACCCGCCCCTAAACCTACCGGTCACTGGGGTTAAGACCAATCAGGGATAAGTATAGTTCCGAAATGGTATATGGCGGGGTCCGGATAACAGGAAAGTACCCAAAAGTCATGATGTCATGTTGCTTCATTTAATAACTGTTTACTGCAAGGTTCTTTGGAAAACCAAAAATTGTTAAACTATGGTATCGAATATTAATCTTTCCCCGCTTTTCCACTCTCATTGCTCAATCGCTCCATTCCGTGCCAATCAAGCCTATGAGGTCGATACGGATATGGTTTTACTTTAAACCTAGGAGCTCTTTGGAATGTAATACATATGCGTCAGTCTTTGCTTTGGTAACACAATAGTTTACAGATGCATTCCGTAGTGACTGTGTCATGGGTGATCAGATTTTTATTTACATTTTATTATGAACTTTTGTTTACTTTGCTCAAATAGTGCACTTGGGCAGCTACAGAGAAACTGGTACTCAGACAAGTGACCTCATCAACATCACTACACACATTCTAGGAGAGAACTGTTTGTAATCGTGCCGTACCAGGCTCAAGTGGAAATATACCTGGAATATTCCTTGCCGTTTGAGTTGTCAGCTTTCATTTTTAAGGGATAGTTCACCCAAAATTGAAAATTATGTCGGTATTTATTTACTCACCCTCATGTTGTTCCAACCCCGTAAGACTTTCGTTCATCTTCGGAACACAAATGAAGATATTTTTGATGAAATCTGAGAGCTGGATCACTCTTCCATACTAGTCCATAGGCTTCTTGAGGAATTGAAACTTGCCAGCCTCAAAGTTATTAAAGTCACTTGGACTATTTTAACAATGTCTTTAGTAACCTTTCGAGGCCGGCAATTTCAATTCCTCAAAAAGCCTAAGGACTAGTATGGAGGAGTGATCCAGCTCTCAGATTTCATCAAAAATATCTTCATTTGTGTTCCGAAGATGAACGAAAGTCTTACGGGGTTGGAACAACATGAGGGTGAGTAAATGCTGACAGAATTTTCATTTTTGGATGACTATCCCTTTAAGAGTGAACAAGCTGTGTTTTTTAAATCTGAGAACAAACCCCACTTCAAGACAATGGCTGGCCACTTCTTAATACATAAAATTTATTTTCTCGGTTTTATATATATTTTATCATATTTACAATTTATTATTCTTCGTTTGTGAAGAAACAATAAAGCATACAGCTTGCGATCAGCATTTCATTCGAAAGGGCCCAGAAGTTATATTCCAAAAGTGCTTGACAGAAACTGTGCCTCTTCTCTGTTTTGGCTCAGGCAGATAGGTCAGTTCGTGGAATATAGAACATTACAAACAAGGACATTCAGTATGCTCTTTCACAACACACCTCACTTATTTACCAGTAAACTTGACCATAACAAACATCATAGCCTTTCCTCCATAATAAACGACAATGTTTTTGAACAAAGATAACAACTCGCTAATTGCCAAGGGACTTTGGTTAACCTATCTGCCTCTTTAAATATCATCTATGTTTTAAATTTAAGGGCCTATACTACCACGCTGATCATAGACTACTGCATTAAAAGAGTAGTTCACTTTTGCTGATAATTTACTCACCTCCATGTCATCCAAGATATCCATGTCATTCTTTCTTCAGTCGAAAAGAAATTAAGGTTTTTGATGAAAACATTCCAGGATTTTTCTCCATATAATAAACTTCAATGTGGTCCAAAAGAGAGTATCATTGCAAACTGCAAACTGTTCAAAGGGCTTTAAACGATTTCAGACGATGAATAAGGGTCTTATCAAGCGAAAAGATCACTCTTTTAATAAATAAATAACAAAGTTTAAGTTTTATATGCTCAAATGGTCGCCTTGCTCTTTTAGGGTTAGGGTTGGGGTGTGATGCGCGTTCGTGACTCTCCTATTCGAACTCGTTCATTAAAATGAATTAAAATGAAATGAACCTTATTCATCGTCTGGAACCGTTTAAAGCCCTTTGAACAGTTTGCAGTTTGCACTGAAACTGTCTTTTGGACCTTGAACCATTTGGTTCCCATTTCTTTTCGACTGAAGAAAGAATGACATGGATATGTTGAATGAAATGGGGCTGAGTAAATTATCAGCAAACATTTTTTTTTTTAAAGTGAACTACTTCTTTAACTGTACAGTGATGTTCGTAATACAGTGGTGAATACTAAGACAACTGGTGACATTTGAACAGTCAGTTAGTTCACAGACTCTATGAAAAGCACCTGTTTGTTATTGTTTAAAATGTATCATGTACATTAAGAGTTCACGGTGGAAATCTTTGCAACCATGAGACTAACATTAGCACGTCCAAGCATTTATTTAATGATACTGTAGAGCTTAACATGCTATAATGCTAATGAAGGAATTTGGCAAGTTGTAGCCTCACAAGACAATACATTCAGCAATGTTTAGGGACGTCAATTGTCATTATGATTGTCAACAGGATTATGACTCTGCAAATGCAAGTGTGTGAGAAAAAAGTTAATCCAGCGCATTGATTAATTTAAAAGTACAGACTGTGTTAAGAGCCAGTTGTCAGGCCAGTTGTCTGGCTTTCTAACTTGTGCAAAGAACAGCTAGGGATAAAAAGCAGACAGTCTGATACACTGACTTTCCTGTTAAAAAGCTTATTAGTTGTGTTATCTTGTGTCAGAGAGTCTAAATGAACTCTGCAGTTGTGCTTTTTTAGTGTCCTCCGTTGATCTAAATAACATTGAATGGACGTTAAAGGAAGAATTTACCTAAAAATGAAAATTCTGTCATTTGCTCACTCTCGTGTTGTTTCAAACGCACTTTTTCTTTTGAACACAAAATATCCTGGTTATATTCCATATAATAAAGGGGGACTGGCCTGTCAAGTCCAAAAATGATGAATTTTGGTCCGTTCATCACAAAAAAATAACCATTCATGATTCAATAATAATGTTCTCCTCATTCTTATGGATTACTTGATGCTTTATTTTTATTTTGTCATTTTGAAGCTTGACAGCCCCAGACCCTATTCACTCTCATTATATGAAATAAATGTCAGGATATTCTAGATAGCATTTTAGTGTTATTTACAGACTATTATAGTTTTTTATTAATATTTTGAATTCGTTTGTATTTTTATATTCATCTGAATTTCAGTTTTGTTCATCTACTATTTCAGATTTATTTCAATTACTGAAAACGACAGTTTTATAGGTTTTGTTAACAATAACACTGATTATTTTGTTCCACAGAAGAACAAAACTCGACATGAGGATTAAAAAAAATGACAATTTTCATTATTGGGTAATTTAAATCGGGGCTATCAGTTAGTACATTCTCAGTGCAGGGATCGTCAGTAGCAAAAATTCATGAAACAAACTCGGGGGAACTATAGGCCTTGTGCTCTGAAAGGGTTAAAGGCACTCTCCTGTCACATAATATCAACGAAAAATTCACAAGGATTTCCCATAGCGTGTTGAAAAGACTGCCGACTAGCCGTGAGTTCTGGTGGGACGTTTCCTAACTCCCGAATGGGTGGAGCCCCAGGTGCGCTGTTGCTTGCTGCCGCTTTGGGGGCGAGGTGAGCAAGGCAGTACGGAGGGGGCAAACCCGGCGGGCCGTAGGAAGAGCCGTGACTTCTCTCACTGTGAGCACAGGACAGATGATTGGGCTGAACGAAAGGGGCGTGGGTGTAGGTGAAGTTGTGGCTATGCTGCGAGATGCTGTGACAGTGGCCATGACTGTACGCAGAGTGGGCTTGACTGACAGCAGAGCGACTGTGGCTGTGGCTTGGATGACTCAGCTGACTGGATGTCTTCTCACCCCTCCTTCCGACCCACGTGCCCAGTTCGGATTCGCTGCCCCCACAGCACGGCGCCTTATGGTCCTTCTCTCGAGGGGAGGGTCTCCGTCCTTTCCCAGCGCTGGGGTTGGAGCCACTGCTTCTGCTACCTAAAAAAGGAGACATAATGTGTTAGGACAAAACTACTATTATTTTCCTCATAAAACCATGCGCTAACCAGACTTGACAAGCAATGACAGCCATTTCTTCAATGCTAACCGAATTTCTGTTCTATCAGCCGCAACAAGCAAATCTATATTTGGTTAGTTGCTTAATTCCTTTTCAATTCATTTCTCTTGTACATTACTGTTCAAAAGTTTGGGGGCAAGAAATTATTTGACATTTTTGAAAGAAATTAATACTTTTATTCACCAAGGACGCATTGAATTTGTCAAAAGTGACGGTAAAGACTTTCTATTCACTTTCTATTAAAAAAAATGTATCATGGTTCAAAAAAAAAAAACTGTTGTCAACATAGATAAGAAATGTTTAACAAATGCTTTCTGAAGGATCATGTGACACTGAAGACATTCATCTTTGCCATCACAGGAATAAATTCTATTTTAAAACATTTTAAAATAGAAAACAGTTATTTTTAATTTTAATATATTTCACAATATTATTTTTTACTGTATTTTTGAACCCAATGCAACCTTGGTGAACATAAGTGACGTCTTTCAAAAACATTAAAAAAAATCTTACCGACCTCTAACGTTAAAACGGTAGTAGTGTATATTAAACATCAAAAATATACAAGAAGAGACTGATTGTGGAAATTTATGAACACTGAACAAATCTCTCATGTTGTGCAGAAACGTTTTGGATGAACATCTCTCCTGAAACTGTCCCATTAACACAAAAGGCAAAAATGGCCCAAATATTTTAAAATACGTAATATTAAAGAAACGGCATAAGAAAGGATGCTGTCTCAAGAGGCATCATGTTCTTGGCTTTCCGCTCTCTGCTCTGATTGGCTGTGGTGTTGTTGTGTCGCACCTGGTTAGGGCAGGGCGTAAAAGACAGCAATACCATGAGGGTACTTTACAACATCAATATATGAGTAACATATAAACGATATGGTACAAATAATATAATTTTTTTGGTAGTTATGCGTTTCAAAAATGTCAGCATTGAGGGTAGGTCAAAATGAAATGGACTGAGGCAACAGTTCTGGACAATGCACTACTCCCAAACTTGAGTTGCTTCAGCTCACATCATATATCATCATGGAAATATTTATTTTTCCTTTCCCAAGTTGATTCAGACACATTCCCACACAAAATACACAAACAAGCAACACAGCTGGGGAGTCACAATAGCCACCTCAATGAGTCAAATGCCATGATGACAGACCATTGAAATAAGATGATAAGGACAAAAGGTGGGGCGGAAAGGCATTTAGGTGAAAGGGCTAATCTTACCGGATCCCCTGTGCCTAGGAGAAACTTTCCATCAGTCTACAGACGGCAAGCAAAACAGAGGGAATATCATAATTATGACACGTCACCCAACCAGTCCGTCCAATACACTCCCACAAACCGAACCCTAGAAAACCTGAGTGTGCTGGATTGATGTTTTAGAAGTAATTTAGCTTGATGACCTTTGCATGACTCCTGATGCACATTCCCTGCTCTGTACAGGGTGCGCAAAGGGTGGCATAAGCAGCATTAATGATTTTAAAAGTCTGGTCATACCACATATATGGAAGATCCAGCTGAATACAGCGACAATGATGATGCTCTAGAAATGGAATGATTAAAAAGAAAAAAGTTGGCATCTGATATCTTGATTTAGTCTTACTAGTATTTCATGATATACTTATCAATAAATGATACACTTTTAAGTAAGGAAAATTATAAAACTTAATAAATGTAACATTGATAAAGACAAATAAATTCTCACATTTGGCACAGATATTTGAAAAGAAAAATTTTCGAGTGAGTTAAGATTAATTTATAGAATTTTGTGCGAGTTATTTTGAGTATGATTTGGTAGCATTAATACAAAAAATATCAGCATTTTTCCTGTTTAATGTGTTGTATGGTTACATATGAAGAGTTCAGATGCAAAAGCCTCTAAATGCCATTTGAAATTTTCTTCTTTAATGATGATTTTTATCAAACTTGTATATTTAAGTTCAGTAATTTCACTTAAATAACAATTAATAGGTAATTATCATTGCCATTTAAGTGAAATTACTGAACTTAAATATACAAGCTTGATAAAAATCATCATTAAAGAAGAAAATTTCAAATGGCATTTAGAGGCTTTCTGCATTTGAACTCTTCATATAGTCTGGCATCAGTTTTTAAAGTATGTCCTGAATCTTTAATAATATGTCTTGTTTGATTTTATTTTGTATCTTGCCTAGCATTACACATAAGTTGTAATCATTCACATTATAGATCATTTTCAGTAAAGGCTGTTTATTACTAGCTTAGCTGTTTCTGACTAATTAATTAGTTATGCATTTCATTTTCATTTACATCATTTACAGTAACTAACGACTGCTATTATGTCAAAAAATTGATTTTTAAACCTTTGGGTTAACCATTTTTGAATAAATGGACAAAACCAAAAAGTGTTACAATCATCCCTCTTTATGCAAACATGTGCACATGATTTACTACTCTTGTGCCACTGATGTCATTCTGCCTGGATGCCTTCATTTAGGTACTGAAAGCAAAACTCAATATGCATAAACATTCAATAGTATTGTACCTAGTCTTCCTACATGCACATTTACAATAAACCCACTGATGGTTTCCTTTTTACTATCGTAAATTCCATCTAATGCCTCAGAGTAGTTGTTAACGTAACAGGGCAGTGCTGGTATTGTTGCTTAACATCATATATCAAGCGATCTTAAAACCGAAAGAGAAAGTCAGTCGAAGCTCACAGGATTGACCGCAGCAAGGGGTTTTCCCTTATATCCATGATCTATTTCTCTCTCTCTCTCTCTCTCTCTCTCTCTCTCTCTCTCACTCACCTTCACTCTGCTGGCTGCCTGCACTACCACTGTGGAAACTGTGGCAGGGGTCCGAGTATCCAGGAGGAAAACCTGGCGGAGGAGTGGGGTAGCCTGGGTAAGGGTAGGGCTGGCCGCCGAGGGGCCAGGGGTTGGTTCCTGGTGGAGGAAGAGGAGGGAGCCCATCCTGATCAGAGCCACCACCACTGTATCCCTCGTTCAGATTGAGAGAAGCCATATCTGAAAACAAACATTTTAATACCATTACAATTATTAATGATATTTCATGTCATTTTTAATTATAGTATTAGTAATCATGCTTTATGGCTCTGACCTTTGGCCAGATCTTATCTTAACTTTAAAGTATACTAACATTCAAATGCTTGGGTTCGGTACGTTATTTTTTGTGTGTGTTTTTTTGGTAACACTTTACAATAAGGTTTCATTAGTTAACATGAACTGATAATGAACTGCACTTCTACAGCATTTATTAATCTTTGTTGAGGTTAATTTCAACATTTACTAATACATTATTAAAATCAAATGTATTCGTTAACGATAGTTAATTGCGTTGTGAAGTAACATGAACAGTCAATGAACAGCTGTATTTATATTAACTAACATTAACAAAGATGAACGTATAACAAATGTATTGCTCATGGTTATGTCATGCTGGCTAATACATTAATGTTAACAAATGAAACCTTATTGTAAATTTTTACTGTTTTTATTATTATTATTATTATTATTTAGCGAGGATACATGATCAAAAGAGCCAGTAAAGGCATATCATTCATTCATTAACCATTTCAGTCATATCTGAATCTTTTTCAGCCAAATAGCCTGACTCTTGGGAAGCAAACTCTTGCCATACCCAAGACTGTCCATGACATTTTTTGGCAATGATACAGGTCCCACGTTTCTTGAAACAAATCAGCATACTAAAATGATTTCAGAAGGCCCATGTGACACTGAAGACTGGACATTCAACATTGCCATCACAGGAATAAATTACATTTCAAAATATATTAAAATAGAAAACATTATTTTAAATTGTAATAATAGTTCACAATATTAGTTTTCTTTAAGTAAGCGTAAGAGATTTCTTTCAAAAATATTGAAAAATCTTACGGACAATACAGTCTTACAGACAGTATTGCCCTGTATGATTATGATCACGACTGTATATTGACTGTACTTTGACACAGATCTCCAAAGGTGTAGTAGCACTGCTCCGAGAAGGTGATTTTATTGACTGTGTGTCTCAGGTAGCCATGTTTCAACAAACTGCTGGCATATTTTCTGGCATCACGGCGGTCCTTGAAGCCCTCCACCCGAGAGAACAACCAGTCAACAACATCAGCCCCTGGAACAAGAGAATGAGCAATGAGGAAAAATAGCACAATTATATACACTGATTATAAATACAATATACAAGGAGCAAAAAAGGTGCGCCAAACAATCGCAGCAAAGAATAACACAAACCGATGACAGCGTTGGCTATAGTGATCTTCAACCACATTCGGTCTCGGATCTCCAGGCCTGAATCTGGTAGCTGCATGACTTTTACTATAGTCGCCATGTCTGTTTTTGGCACAGAAAGGGGAAGGTCATCAAACTCTGTGAAATAAGAAAGAAATAACGGTGTTGAACATGATACATCTACCATTATACTAACAGATGGTCTCTTGTGGGACGTGAATGTGACTTTGATCATACCATAATGGGGGTACGGCCCAGAAAGTGCTGTAGTGTGTGTGATCCAGGCTGCAGGGTCAATGGGTCTTACTGGCTCAGCTGAGGACAGACAGGGATAAATGAACTAGATGAATGCAGCATGCAGCTGCTATAATGGAGGGTGGTAGGTACGTACCTCTAGGGATGGTGAAGTAGCTTCTAGGAGAAGGGTCCCAACATTTCGCCACTGTTAGGCTTATTGGCCTGTAGAGGACATGAAACATGAAGCAATGTTGAAAAGGGGATTATGACATGATGTGTCACTTATTTCGGGTGTTGCACCCTCTCTCACCCAGGTTTGGAGACGATCTCCCGTAGAATCCTGACAGCATCATCATTGCTCATGTTCTCAAAGTTCACATCATTCACCTGAAATTACAATTACATTGAAGCGTGTATCATTTTGATGCACTACACGACATGAAGCTTTTTAACTTTTAATAGCGACTATTGTGCAAGATCAACATGGAGTTATGAAGAATTGCTATTATATTATTTGTGGATACAATAACATTTATTTCCACAAAAAAATGTATGTATTTGAAGCATTGTACACCGATTTTATTATTTATTCACCTTTTTCCCAAATTCACAAGATTATAATTACAAGTCATCATGACTTTATTATTTATCATGACTATCGTCATGACTGTTTATTTTTGTGTTTAGTATATTTGCGTTTCATTGAAGAAAAAAAGTCAAATAAGTTAGTTTGGAACAAAATGATGAATAATAATGACAGAATTTTCATTTTTATGTGAATTAACAATGTCTCAGTCAGAGGGACATTGTTTGTTTACACATATGACACCACTGACCAAAATTCACCTAATAAAACTGGGTCATTAACCATTACCGTTTCTAAGCAGAATCTGAGATCACCATGGCTGAGGAAAACCCCTTTATTGTGTAAATAAATGACCAAAGAGTTGAAAGCACCATTCTGTCCACTGTGGTAAATCAATGACAACAGGTATGACAACAAGGTCTTTCAGCAAGGAGGAAAAGGAGAGAAGCGAAATAAGTCAACAACAGTGTGTGGTGACCCGACCTTGATAATCCCTCAAAAGTGCATTTAGAAACTAAAAAGCAGAAGAGACTGGTCAGTTTCCGTTCTGTTAAAGGGATCATTGTAAGTTTAAATTAACACTTTTACTTACAAAATTATATATTTAATTTTGATTTTCCTGGTGATATAACATTTAATAGAAAGTTAACCCAATACTTTGTCCAAATATCTTTTTTTATGTTTTACAGGTTTGTTTTACAAGATTTTTAGATGAACTGTCATTGTAATAGTGTGGGTATTGGCAATTATTTTAATGCACATTTTATCATTTTTAATCTTCTAAAACATGCATTAGATCCCTGTAGAAAGAGGTTCCAGACTGCTGATCCCTTCACCTGTAACAGCATGTCTCCAGGCTCAATCCTACCATCCGCCGCCACTGCTCCGCCTTTCATGATGGAGCCAATATAGATGCCTCCATCTCCTCTGTCATTACTCTGACCAACTATACTGATACCCAGGAAGTTGTACTTCTCTGTGAGAAAGAGAGATACAGCTGTTTTCAGGTATGTGTTCATCTGAGAGCACACTGTGCACACTAGACCTTGAAAAACAGGAAGTTCAGTTTATTAAGCAGGTGGAGTGGAGAGATAGAGAAGCGAGGGAGGATACACAGGGATGAACGATGAGAAAAAGAAGGGAGTGAACTAGTGAATAAGTTTCTTACCCATGTTGAGAGTGACTGTGATAATGTTGAGGCTCATTGTGGAGTCTGTAATACTACTGAAGGATGAGGACTGTCAAGAGAACATACAAAAGATTGATACGGATCAAACACTTATGTGTAGAAATGTGTACTTTCCCTCTATGTTCTCACCCTGTCCATCTTGGTGACTTTCTGTCTCCGTCGCCTGCGTTTGTGTCTACGCATGAGGTGTGATGAAGAGCTCTGCTCGGTTGAACTGCTAAGTCTGTGGCTTCGGACAAAAATGAGAGGTTTGGGCAGGGGTCAACACTATAATGAAGAACCAAGCTTTAAATGTATTATTTTTGTGGCAAAATATTATGAACTATCACTCAGTTTTGAGGTTAATTCTCAATTTGGCTCTCTGTTAAAATTATACACCCGTGCTTATAACTAATACCGTCTATCTTCATTTGAAGTTTTTTATTCTGACTGACACTGACGTGTTAACACACAAAAATCAAGTTTCTCAAAAATGAAACCCGATGAGAGGTTAATTCAAACACCAGAGAGAGATTAATGTGCCGGTCAGGGGTAAAAAAAATCCATCTAATTAAAACCATAAAAGTGTGAAAAGTTCCTTTTTAATGAATTGTTATTATGAATTATTGGATACATGCACATTGTATAAGTGTCATGATGATTACATATGATTTTAGATATGTTTTCATGTATAACAGTTATTTTAACATTAATGATTTTACAACACTGACAGTATAATCTTCAGCAAATATTAAAATGATTATACATCTTCATACAGTACGTTATTATGTTGTGATACCTAAATTCACTTTTCAGTTTTTGGTGTTTTATTTTTATTTTATCAAGACAAAATAGTGCAGAAATCAGCCACGAATGCATTCATTACGGAAAAAAATGATTAAACATTATTAAATCGATCAAGATTGAAATCAATTGACAAACCATACTTAATATATCATTTTAAACAATACATTTTTTCGTCCCTCTTCATAAATAAGATTGAAATGTCATCATGCCAATGGGCAAATAAGGACAGCCATTGTTTAAAAGGAAATTAAATGAATCATGCGCTCTGAGCCAATTACATTTTCCTGGGAAATGAAACTGGGGGATGTCTGACCTGCTGGCATCCTCATCCTCCTCGCTGTCGATAAATGAGCTGGATTCCAGCTCGCTGCTTATCACTGATGCGCTGTCATAGCCAAGAGCGGAGTCACGATTCACGCGCTCCGATTTCGAGTGACCGTTCACGCGAGGGACTGTGAAAAAACAAATAAGACATTGTTTAAAAGCAGCATAGCAGCACATCAGAGACAGAATACAGTATATCATTCTGAAAGAGGCTCTTGACAGCAAATCCGACAGTGAATCATGGTAATGGACTAATAAGGACAGTCATTGTTTAAAAAGAAATTAAATACTTCCCTCTGGTGCATTTAAAATCCAGTTTCAACAAATCTACTGATGAAAATGTGCAGTCATAATTCTCAAAAGTGCTTCTCGAATCCGTCACATCAAGTCTAACAATATGGTTGGGGTTTACGTACAGAGACAGGGACGAAGTTGTGTTTCTGGGTGACATCTGATGCGCGGAAAAGGCCTGACCAAACGATAAGACCGCTGTGGACCCCGAGTGCGACCAAAGCATTCCAGTATTGCAGAGGTGCCCATTTCAGACCATTACTCTCCACGTAGCCACCCAGACACACAAATCAATCACGGCTATTTTAGCCAACCACGTCACTATTCACGTACAGAGGAAGCTTTTTCATTCCTCTGCCACAGGACAATTGTATCACCTCAACGATTCAGGGTACAAGCAGAGGCCTGTGGCAAGATGAGCTGTCCGGCTGCAGCTGTGTGAAACAGCCTATCAGGAGCCCTTTCTCAGAGTGGATCATCCGCAGGTGAGTAATGCGTTTATAGCCTCTCCGGAGTCCTTTTAGGCTCATTTAGCATGCGGCCGACAACAGGAACAATAGAGATAGTGGAAGACAAAGATGCAGTCGCTTCAGATATGGAAATTATCCATCTACATCTGGCTTCAGGAGACCAATTTATGCCTGTAAAGCGCAATATTACATGTAAGTATATATCTAGTATAGTCATACTAAAATTAAAACAGGCAGTACAAAGGATGAAGCCATACATTTTAAAAAATATATAATGAAAGAAAAATTATATTCATTAATGAATATAAACAATCTATTATATTAATAATTATGTATAAGTTATTCCGATTAGATGGATTAAGATAATATAATCTTATGTCTTTATTAGGGCTGAAACGATTAGTCGACAACGTCGACAATGAAAAATTGTCGACGAATATCGTTGTGTCGAGTAGTCGTTTGATCTCACTTGACCTAATGTAAGGGTGTGCAATATCGCGATTTGACCGCTACGGCGCAGTGGCGCTAGAGTGTAATGCAGCCCTTACAAATGCGGTAAAAGAAAAAACAGCGCGAATCATGACGGAGTGCAAACGAATCCGAACTAGCAAGGTTTGGGAAAGTTTCACAAAACTTAAAACCAACAATGCTGTCATGTTGATCGAGGTTAGGAGTCAGGGCCGGACAAAGGTAAGCTGCGCTCCACCTTGTTGCTAGTTTAGTAAGTTAACTGTTAGTGCTAACAACCATTCACACATGTACTTTTAACTACTGTGTTTCAAAAGTGTAGTTTTCCGGGTTTCTCACGTATTTTGAGCTCTTTTCCTTATCTTTTCGACTTAAGCTATACTAATTTTAATATTTAGATGTTATGTTATACTTTACTGTCGTAAATATAAATGACATTTATTTATATGTCAAATACACATTACTGAGGGTTGAGGAAAATGTTTGGTTTCCTGCATAGAATGAATCCATTGTTGATATTTTCCCCATGGTGATTGTGTTTCGCTGTTACACCCCACAATACAGCAACGGTTTACCATGGTTGAAATAGTAACGCCAAATGAATCAAATCTTTCAAATCAAATATTTTCTTTCTCTCAACTCCGCTTCTCCTCGTTCATTTGCTGTTTGTTTACATTCGCTAGCTGCCAACATGGCCGCCACGCCAGTAATGACGTCACGACGCCCAAGCCCTATTAGTCTTATCACTCCCCTATATTTTGATGTTCCATAATCATAAACTTACAAAAGGAGATGTTAGGAAGAATATCATGGCAGTTACTCTTTCACACTGTAAATTAATAGGTGAATGAGAACGTCTCTTTCAGCTCAATTCATGTATAAAAAAAAATATCGTAATTTTATATTTAATGATTTGGATATTAATATTTTACCATTTTTTTGTGTCCTGAAGTAAATGTCCCTTTTTCTGTTTCAGTTCTAAGAAAAGCAGTGGTCCTATTAAACAATGCTTAGAGAGCATTTGTGATTTGAGTTGGACTGAAATCTGAAAACTTAAAGAGAATGACCTGTTTAGTTGGCTCAAAACCTGAACTGATTTTCTTTTTTATATTATAGTAAGAATATGTATAACTCAATGTTTTAACTAATTGAAAAAGCTGAATAATCATTCCAAACTTACTGATTAGTCGCCAAAATGCAGTAATCGACAATTAGTCGATTAATCGTTCTAATAATCGTTAGATTAATCGATTATCAAAATAATCTTTTGTTGCAGCCCTAGTCTTTAGGTCTTTA
Source organism: Pimephales promelas (assembly GCF_988280905.1). Classification (NCBI taxonomy): domain Eukaryota; kingdom Metazoa; phylum Chordata; class Actinopteri; order Cypriniformes; family Leuciscidae; genus Pimephales; species Pimephales promelas. Next base: position 22,942,243 of record NC_142788.1, on the reverse strand, counting down.
TTCATAAAGAGTGTGTGTGTATAAATATATCTACACACACACAGTACAACACAGAGTTTTTAAACAACATAACTAACCTTTTCTTTTGCATAAAACATAAGTAAATATAGGTGGTCTTGGACATCAATTAAAAATTAAGAATTTTTATTCTACAATCATGAAATTGATCTTAAACTAAAAATATCTTTTAAAAATTAATCTTGGTATCAGAGAGACGCATTTGTCTTACCTCCGCTGCTGCACAGCTCTCATTACAGTGCAGCAACTCTCATTAGCTTGCAGCATTTCTAGCACTCAATGAAACCTAACCTCCTTTACGCGGGAACTCAGCTGTCTATCAAATATCAAATCAGTTTCTACTGGAACGGGACAATGAACTGCCCTGAGCGAAGGTGCAGTATACTGTACTCAGATTTAAGCCTCTGGCCACCGCTGCCGCTGATAACTGATGATTTATCGGCAATGTTGTGTGCAAAGAGAATCTGTCATTTTGTTGAGGATTCATGTTGACAGCAAAACAACACACAATGATAAGTTCCTGAAAGGTTGCTTAATCAAAGACGAGCCAAACCCAAGATAAATCAACATATCCACAAAATAAACACATGAAAACTGAATATTGAAAACTCGGCATGGTTAACAGATAAGGGCCTGAGGCTAAAAGAGATCTCCTCACACTCCTCTGATTCCTGCCCCTAGGGCACACACCTGTCTGGTGTTACTAACAACCAAACACGTTTTTCATGCAATCACACCCAGCAGAGGTCAGCAAAAGACATCCCAATTTTGGTCAAAAGTATGGTCACCAAGACTGTATGTATTTGATTGGAAATACTGTAAAACAGTAATTTGAAATCACTGTATTCTATTTGAATATATTTTAAAATGTAATTAATTCCTGTGATGGCCACGCTGAATTTTCAGCATCTTTAACTCCAGTCTTCAGGGTCACATGATCTATCAGAAATCATTCTAATATGCTCAAGAAATCAGAAAGTGGTATTAAATGGATAAACAGTAAAGTCATTTATGAATTTACAAAAGATATATTTTAAAGAATCACGAGACACACATACATGATATATATACTGTAGCTGGAATCCTTAAGTGACTGAACACTATTATGACAGTTTTCTGGGTTTAACAGCTCTAGTATGCACAACTATTTCTGGAGGAGAATAAAGGGGGAGCTGACCTGACACATTTCTCATGTGCTCTACATCCAAACACTCCAGAGATAAACCACACAGCTACAATACTGCTCCAGACATACACAAGCTAAATTAATAGATGCTTTACTTTCAAAGAGAAACTAAAAACACAAGCACAGTGTGAATCACAACATTTATATCAGTGTTAAGGCGTAACTAACCAAAAACAATGACACTACAAAGTAACACTTCTTTTCTGGTAGCAATTTACTAATGCTGTCTGCAAAGACGAAACATCAGGTAGCCTGATCTGACTCTAACAGACTGTAACGTCCATAAATCATCAGTATCTTCAGCAAGCGCACAAAAGCCTTCATCTGTTTCTCGTTTCTGATGGTGTTACTGCACTAATAAATGAACTTGTCACTAATGAGGTGCATTCCAGTGAACAAAACTGGAGGAATGGTGTAATTTCCCAACTGCATCAGACAGTTGTGAGAAGGAAGCAATCTTGTATGTTGCATACAATAAGAGGCATTAAGAAAGTCAACAATGTAGACATTCTAGACTTAGGTGGGACTTTCTCACCTTAAAATCTACTGACAACAACACGCACATACAGGCAATGGAAGCTCTAGGAACATTCTTTGTTGATGACAGAATATTTTTTCTCTGCAAAAGGAAGATTTCATGCTTCCAATTTACCTCTCTTTACCCAGAACTCAGCATGTGCACTAACAAAAATAAACGTTCTGTAAATTACTTGTTTAAAACAAGCAAGCTTCCAGCAAACAACCCAAAACAGGATAATTCTGTGGAAAATTCCTTAGGAAAGCAACTACATCCTGCAACACCACGTGACAAACTATTAGCTTTTAAAAGTTTCATCATTTATTCACTCTCATGTCTTTCTTTTAGGGCTGTCAAACGATTAATAGCGATTAATCGCATCCAAAATAAATGTTTCTGTTTACATATATATATATATATATATATAAATACACACACATGCTTGTTTATATTTAAGAACTATTTTCATGTATATACTGTAAATAGATTTATATATAAATATAAATATTTTTATATAAATAATATTTTTTTCTTAAATATGCATGCATGTGTGTATTTATATATATATATATATATATATATATATATATATATATATATATATATATATATATATAATAATTCTATACAGTGCACCCACATATATTATGTAAACTCAAACTTTTTGAATTTTGGATGCGATTAATCGCAATTAATCGTTTGACAGCCCTACTCTCTTTCTTTCTGAAACTATTAAAATTATAATTATACTATTTTTCTTTGTCATGAGGATGTCATAAAACAACATCACATTTACCAGCTCAAAAGCAGTTTTGTAGTATAACGTGTCTGTCCTTAGGATATTTCACTCACCTGCCAGACATCCACCCCCTGGGGAAAACACCTGTAGCATTAACTGCTGCCTTTACAAATAATGTCGTATGTATCAAATGTTTCCTGATTCCATGGTATAATTAGATTCCTGGCACCTGATATGTGCTGCGTATAGTGTAGAACAGGTCCGTTTTGCTGAGTATTGTTTAATGTCACTCACACTCACTTTCTCGTGGCCTCCTGTGAGCTCTCTGCCTCTCCCGCTCTCTCCGCTGGCTCTGGAGAGACTCTGTGCCCGTCTCTGTGTCCAATCCATCCCGACTGCTCACCGCATTGGCACTAGTACACACACAAGCAAAAAGATCTTCATTATATTGCCTCGAGACCATCTCTATTATGCTGTGTCACAATACACTTGGCCACAAAAGACAAGAACATTTTCTAAGAAACATTCTATAATGATGATTACCATACCTACATTCAATTTCATCGCTAACAGGAGTATATGATTTAAAGCTGTGCATTTTCAGGAGCTGTCACTAGTTATTCAAAGCTGAGAACGTAGAGCGTTTAGGTCCAGCTGGGTTGAACTGCAGCCCAGGAGTTGGGGCCCAGAAGAGCAGGTTGTTGGGGGTAAATGGATAAGTGTGTGCGGATTTGCCAAAGGCCAGATATTCTAGCAGAGATGGTGGAATGCTTTTGCTCAGGGCAGAAAAGAAACCTAAGGTTGGTGAGAACAGCTGAGACACCGAGTCCACATGTAAAGATGCTAACGCGTGATAAAACATGAGATAAATGCTGGTCATTTTTGTATTTTAGCACGAAAACCTACATCCAAGATAGGGTTAGGTTAATGCAAATAGATTCAACAGCACTGTCAGCTTCTGAGTGATTCTTAATGAATTCCCCACAGTATTTGTTTGTATCCAATTATGAGTCTTTCTCTAGTAAATTTTCCCAGACATAGATTTACATAGAAGTTGTAGTTTTGAGTAAAAGCAGTGTACTTAATTCAAATGCATTGACATCTTATTAAAGGAGTAGTTCACTTTTAAAAAAAACTTTTGCTGATATTTTACTTGATTATCATAATTTACTTGATAATTTTCGTTTCGCTTGATGAGACCCTTATTCATCGTCTGGAATCGTTTAAAGCCCTTTCAACAGTTTTTGGTTTGCACTGAAACTGTCTTTTGGACCTTCAACCGTTTGGTTCCCATTGAAGTCCATTATATGGAGAAAAATCCTGGAATTTTTTCATCAAAAACTACTCCTTTAAGATTCACAAATGATTAAGTTTTGTCATTTTATTCTACTTTTTAATCTGTTTATATAATATTTTATTATCACCCCAAAAAGAATCTAGAAACAAAGCTATCTATACAGCTTGTGAATATCCAGGCTTTTGAGCTCTGCTAAAAAAGCGTATTTAGACCTACCCGTTTACATTAAAGTTGTTTTTAAAAAATTAAATAGTTTTAAACAAGCAAATGAATAAGCCATGAGTCATTTTTCATCCATTTCCACCTGCTTCTAGAAAATGTATCTAGACATCTATCTAGTATCTAGTATCTAAAAGATTTCTCATTTACATGCACATGCCAAAAGTCCCGCCCCTTACACAAATCAGTGTGGTAATGTCTCTCTCTGCTGGATGGGGCCTGTAATTTCACCAGTATGGTAATGTTTCGCCAGAAGAACACAAATCAGCTCACCGAAAACCTGCATTTAAGCACTTAAACTTGGTCACCGCAGGTAAAAACTTAGCTAAATCCAAATAATAAAAAGCCGAATTAATATAATCACATAGAGCAGTAAAATACATAATGTTATAGATACAGAATTTAAAAAGTGAAGAGAAATACTTTGGAATTTGTTTTGTTGTTGACACCAAAGGTGAAGTAAAAGAAAATACAACCCAATTAATCAATTAAAATGTCATTTTTACTGATACAATGGCTTACGAAAAACTTCCAAATGTCACAAAGTTAGCAGTTTGAAATCTATTTTATTTATCACAGACTGCTATTATAAAATATCATTTGATGCATTTAATGCGCATTTCTTATACTCTGTGAGTGAGTATGTTGTATTTACAAGGAGCAGCGGGCAGACGGATGGTTCGGTCTTGGGGGAGACCGAGGCAGCTGCGTCACCCAGCAGAGCCCACGGGGCAGCAGAGACAGGGCTTTTAATGTCCACTAATCCGGATTAGCTGCTAAAAGGACGGCAGAAAACATTCTCTCCTCACCCTACCAATTGCATTCAGCAGGACCAATAAATAATGCAACGCTCAAAGGGAGCAGGCAGGGTATAACATTTGGTTACTTACTGATGCGCCTTACAGTGAAGCTTTTATAATGGAAATTAGGAGGATTTCTTGTGGGTGAAACATGCGAGTGGGAATTCATATTCATTTGAAGCTAAATTGTATGCTAGTCTGTTTGAGAGATGCTGGAAGAAAAGGACTGACTTGAGGAAAAGGAAGCTGTCTGTGGTTCACTGTTACATGTTCTGTCACTAGATGGCGCTAGACACTACAGAAAACAAGTGAGAATTCTCTAGTGGGGTGAGAAGGCTACAACTGAGAACAGACACACACACACACAAGTCTGAAAGTCAAACATTAGATAAAGAAATATTGCAGGACTTTCACAAAGTGAACAGGTGCAACAGAGACTACAAAGAAAGACTGTTGCAAAATCGCCCCGTAGCACGTTGATCTAAATTTAGCCTTCAACATCTTCAATACCTACAAAGAGAATATTTAATCTGTGTGTTTGCTTTAGAAGCACAACATAACACAGCCTTTTTCACAGCAAATCAATGTAGGGCCCAAGCGAACAAATCTGATTTGTTTAAGTGAATCGGTTTATCTGGACAGTTTATTTCAATTCAATTAATAAGAACCAATTTATTGTCTTAACATGCAAAATACTATAAGGGGCACTTTGTTTTTAAAATAAAGCTGCAATTTATCTGTATATTTTTACCACTTGCCATAAACTATACTTTAATAATAATGGCTATAATTGGTATTTGCCAGAGAACATGAATTATTATGTGGGCAGCCATGTATATGAATGTAGGGACGCATTGATACATGACTGATACATTGACCACATGAATGCTGGCAAATCAAACAAACATACTGAACTTTGAGAGGCAAACATATGTCCTATTAGAATAGAGCTTATGAGACAGGCGCAAGGATTCACACATGTGACTCCCGGAAGGACAAGAATGATATTTCCCATCCAGCTGGATAATAGACATATGCTACTGCTGTGACTGTGGTCAGGAACTCAGAACAAATCAAATCTGTGGTTTTGTAATGCTTGTCAGGAGAGTGTGTGTTTCTGTGTGTGTACTTGTACATCTTTCTGAGGACCGGATTGATTTTTAGACCATCGGAGTGAGGGTATAGAGAGTAATGAGGACGTTTAGCGCTTTAAAGGCCTGTTTGAGGGTCAAGATTTGGTTTTAGGGATAAAGTTATAACTAAGTTAAGGGTATGTTTAGGGTTAGGCACTTAGTTGAGATGGGTAAGGAGCTAGAGATTGCATTGTGTCAATGAATGTCTTCATGTAGATCGATGTAGAAGAATGTGTGTATGTGTGTGTGTTCATGCATACGTTTGCAAAAACCCAATGCATATGCATATATAATGCATATGTGCAAATCATACAATGACTTGTATACATTTCTATGTTGGACATGCTTTCAATTTCTAAATTAAAATCTGTTTTTATTTCTTGCCTTAAAGGTGTGACTATGGAAGCTTGTTATCACCACTGAATAAAAAATAATAATAATAATTGCGACTTTTTATCTCACAATTGCAAGATATGAAGTCAGAATTGTGAGAAATAAAGTCGCAATTGTGAGATATAAAGTCGCAATTGTGAGAAAAAAAGAATTGAGACTTATCTCACAATTTGGACTTTTTTTCTCACAACTGCAAGTTTACAGCTCACAATTCTGACTCTGACATAACTGCGAGTTAATATCTCAAAATTCTGACATCTTTTCTCAGGCCAATTCTAAGGGAAAGACTAACTTTTTCCCCTCAGAATAGTTTATATCTCAGAATTCTGACTACAACACGCAATTGCGACTTTATATCACGCAATTCTGACTTTATAATCTGCAATTGCGACTTTATATCAGGCAATTCTGACTTTATAACCTGCAATTACGACTTTATATCAATCAATTCTGATTTTATATCAATCAATTATATCAATCAATTCTGACTTTATATCTCACAATTCTGACTTTATAACCTGCAGTTACGACTTTATATCAATCAATTCTGACTTTATATCTCGCAATTCTGACTTTATAACATGCAATTGCGACTTTATATCACGCAATTCTGACTTTATATCTCGCCAAATGTGAGAAATAAAGTAAGAATTGCGAGATGTAAACTCACAATTGTGAGATAAAAAGTCGCAATTACCTTTTTTTATTTTTCATTCTGTGGCGGAAAAAAGCTTCCATATGTATCTGTCCAGACACTAGGGGTGTAATGGTACGCGGATTCCTTACCGAAAATATTCAGTATGGCTGCGCGACAGCACAGTCACGCTGAGCCGAGGCCCGAAGCACTAGCTATGCCAATTGAATCATCTAGTCAGTTCTTTTTTTTGTTGCTAAAAATTGTATAAACATTTTTTTTATATATGAAGCTGACATGAAGAACTTGACCCTTTGAACTAGATTTATACATTTCATCATCATTATTTGTCATACATCGATTTGTCACAAACCCATGTTTAACAGTTATAATGGGATGTGTTCTTATCAGACCTGGTGTACTATGGGCCTGAAAAGTGAGTAATAAATAATGATTTGTCAGATAAATGATTTGCATGGCATTACTCACTGGAAAGAGGGGGGTCTGGAATCTCCAATCCCTCCAGTTCGCTCCAAGGGTGGTGGTAGCTCTTTGTGGCTCTCTGTGCACTGAGATCCCCCATCCGAGTGTGTGCCTTCAGCCAACACCAACTACAGCCAAATACACACACACCACACAATTACTCACAAAAGCGTCAGGAAGAAACTCTCTAGACTAACTACTAGCCCTGCATAAATAAGTAGACCAGCAGAAGGAAGAGAAGAGAGTGCATTTGTTTAAGCAGACAGGAGTGTGAAAAAATGCAAGTCAGTTCATTTGGCAGGCTTCCTGGTAAAGGTCCTGGCAGCTATTTCAACATATTTCAAATCAGCAATAAAAAATGACCACAATGGTATCATAAATGATGCAGTATTTGCTTAAATCACACACAAAAACCCAATCTTTCAGGTTGGAGAGTACCCATAATGCACAGTGAGGGTCGCGCTGAATGAATAGCCACATCTGACCAGAAGATAGTGCCTCCAGGTGAATCATCCATCCATTTTCCATCCAAACCACTGGTCCAATGTGGGTCCAGCGTAATATCATACATGTATAAATTCCTTGTTAATCGATTATTACATTTGTTTAAATGACGATTGCAATATAGTTTCCATGACAGAGTTCAAGATTAATGTTTTCTTTACAACTGGAGCTGCCAGTTTGCTAAGCTTCCGGTGCACTCAGTGTCCGAATTCCCTCACTGGTTTTCATTCACTCCTTCAAGTGAACTATATTAGTGGATTGATTTAGGGAATAGTGAATGAGGGTATGGGGGCGATTTCGAAAACAGCTTATGACTGGTCCGACTACTCTCAATTATCAAAAAGGAGTCTTGAAAGGTAGTACAATGCTTTCATGATCCAAATAATGGAGGGCAGATGTAGATAAGGCTGCTCATAAAAAAAACGCTTTATTGTTTATATTCTCTACAAATAACAATGATACAATTTTTGAGAATGGCAGAAATCCACTACACTATGGTAATTAAAGCAGTGATCATGATATAGTACACTGAAGGTCTCCCTGTTTGGACCTTTAGCAGGCGATGAAGCACATATTTTAGTGCTGCACAGCTCAATGTCATGTATCTCAGCATGTCTGAGCAACTCTCTGCAGCTGGAGGCTCGCTGGAGTCCACTAACCTGTATTTTGCACCTCACTTTAACCAAAATACAGGTATAACAGCTGCTTTTAATAGTGTAGATGTGTGTTTTAGAGCCGATAATCAGATTAATGTTTATTACTCGGTTTTGCTGAGTAACAATCCTGTGTTGTTGTCCTTATCCTATATCTGGGTTCCCAGCTTGGCCAGCTGAAATGTGTTTGTCTGTTTTTGATTCAGTGAAAAGAGCCACTCATAAGAGCCATTCATTCTGGAATCAGACTACACTGGCCACACTGTATTTATTTGCTTGACTAAAAAGAGATGGTTTATAAGTGTGATTTGTTGCAAATCAAACTATACTGGTTGTACTATATGTTTTTGATTCACTTCTGTTCTGTTTGGTTCACTAAAACAAACCAATTCATTAGTATTCATTAGATAATTCATTAGTTCAGGAAAAAAAGATTTTTTTGAGAATCGAATTACACCGGTCATGCTGAAAGTTTTTGATTTTGTAAATAAGAGCCAGTTCATAGGATTCATTCACTTATCAGACTACACAGGTCATGCTTTTGGTATAGTTCACCCAAAAATGAAAATTCTGTCATTACTTACTCGCCCTCATGTCGTTCCAAACCCGTACGATTTTCATTCATCTTCGGAACAAAAATGATCTTTTCGATGCAACCTGAGTCCTTTCTGTCCCTCCATAGATAGCCATGCAATGATGGCGCGTCAAAAAATTCATAAAGAGATTTTGAAACTAATCCAAATGAATTGAGCACTTTAGTCCAAATTTTCTGAAGAGACACGATCCTTTTATGATGAACAGATTTAATATTGTCTTTTATTCATAATAATTGCTGCGTAACATGAGAATGAACCTCATTGGTTCTCGCAAGACAAGCAAACACTCTTGATCTTCCGTTTATCATAACTGATGTATGTTGATGAATATTTATATGTGAGCTGTTTGTAAATCTAATTATACTATTTGTCCCGTAAATAGAGTCTGTAAATAGGAGTCATTTGTTTGGGAATCTAACTATACTAATTGGGTTGCATGTTTTTGATTCTAAAAACTGCCAGTTCATAAGAGTATACGAATCGGATTACCACTAAAAAGATCTCAGTTTAGGCCCGGGATTTTTTCAACTGGGTTGATATATTTTGCAAAGTCACAATCTATCTAAGACAGAGCGGAGGGGACCATTCGTCTTCCTTACCCAGGACACCACTCTGCCGTTGAAGCAGGGCAGCTTGGAGTTATCATCAGAGATTTCTTCTTTGACGACTCTGCAGGAAAGAACACAAACTGTTAGAGACTCTATGAGACCAGCACCCAGGATTGCACATCAGTTCACGTCTATTTGCAAAAGCTGAGGCATACTGAAAGCATGTCACGCTCAAACAGCGGAATTTTCCACTTAGCTCTCAACTGCTGGCTGCTCATGATGAGAATGCTGAACGCCCCTGTTGACCGACTACTCTATTGAAAACGGCTCAGTTTTAACGGGCCTCATTAGTACCTCATGCACATTTCAGATTACCTACTAAAACTGCTGTTGCTGGACCGATAGAGTGGCTTAGTATAAATGTGTACATCTAATATTTTTCGAAATTGAGGCTATATACTGTAAATAAATTCAAGTGTGGGCACATTTGTATGTGTGAAAGGTGTCAGGCACAAAAAGTTATTAATAGAGTGAGTGAGTGTGTTAGCAGAGTGTCCATCCTAGGCTGTAAATTCCCTACATAAATACCACAGAGTTACCCTTTAACCCTCCCAGTCGAGGTTCAGCAGTCACACACCTGCTGGTCTCTTGTCACTGCGTGCAGGACTAGTACATACACACAAACCACATGAGACTGACAAAACCACTAAAGGGAAGGCTTGATTCACAGTATAAGCAGGATTACTAAGGATCCACAACATGACTGTACTGGTAAAACGACCATGGGATACATTCTATATATTATATTCCATATTTGTAATGCTGAAAAAATCCAATAATTAACTCTAAATACCTGTATTAAATAAAACATTCACATATGAATAACCACTAAAATTACACCGATTTCTCACAAGTCAACAATTAAAACACACTTGTTGTTCATTAAAGGGATACTCCACTTTTTTTGGAAATAGGCTCATTTTACGACTCCCCCAGAGTTAAACAGTTGAGTTTTACCGTTTTCGAATCCATTCAGCCGATTTTCTGATATTTAGAAGAATATAAGTATCCAGACAGTTTCTGGTCCCATTGACTTCAATTGTAGGCAAAAAATAAATACTATGAGTCTGGTTACTGATATTTTTCTAAATATCAGAAAATCGTCTGAATGCATTCAAAAACGGTAAAACTCAACTGTTTAACTCTGGGGGAGTCGTAAAATGAGCCTATTTCCAAAAAAAAAAAAAAGTGGAGTATCCCTTTAAGTGAGTCTTACATTGTGAGTTCACCAACTGCTTTGACTATTCTTAAGTGTCACTGATTCACTAAAGAGAGCTGAGTCATAAAAGTCATTAGTTCATGAAACGGACTACATAGGCAATGCTGTGTTTTTGATTTACTAATGAGAGACAGTTCAAAAGATTCTTTTGTTCAGGAATCAGACAATCGGTTGGGCTGCTTTTGTTTGGTTCACTAAAAAAAGAACTGGTTCAAAAGAGTCATATGGTCAAGAATCAGACTACACTGGCCATGCTATATGCTTTTGGTTTACTAAAAAGGGCAGGATCATAAAAGTCATGGGTCGTGGAAGTAAAGTGCTCTCCCGAGCCTGGACCCTGGTTACTTTTGATCAATCTCAATTCAAACACACACGTGGTCTTATTTATGAATGACAGTGATTCTGCTATATCTATTAAACATTTGAAATTATGATCATACCTCACTTTCCCGCTGTAGCTGAGCCAGAGAGAGCAAATGTTAAGCTACAAATATAGATTGAATCTATGAAATTGTTATGCTAGTATGGTAACAACAAGTGATTGTTAAAATGTATTTGATACATAAATTAATCATTCATTCAAGAGATTTATTCAAAAATCCAATATGGTGTAAACAGAGCACCATAATGAAAATCATTTGGTACACTTTTTTTTCTCTGTTCCCAATTTTAGTAAGATCTCAAAGCTCCGCATCTGCAATCAAAAGTCACGTTTCAACAGGAACTCAAACATTTCTCATCAAATTCTTTAAATACCAAACAAGTAGCCTATGCCACCAATTATTTCACTTGTTTCTATTTCTCATAGGGTCTCTGTGACGTTTGACTGTGTAATTTATGTTGTAGAACAAAACGGGAAAGTGTCTGAGTAGTAACATTAACCACAGACCTTATTTAATCATAAATCGAACACAGCCACTCTTAAAAATCCATTCGATGTTCCTGAGGGAACAAATTAGCCCTCCGTGTTTGCCTACTAACTGATGTCATGTCTGAACATCAGTATATAGCATCTTTGCTTTTTTTTTGTCACTACTACATCCACAGCAGCTTGTCATTTTCTAATGATTTCAAACAATTTTAGAACTTTGTATCACATCACTTCTTACATTAATGTCTCTTTCAGTGCTTGTGTTGCAGCATTCCTTCAAATCCCCAATGTATTAAAGCATCTGCTAAATGAATAAATGTAGCCTAGATGTAATATCAGTAACTATACTTCAACCATAACAAAAATATCAACATTGTGCAGTCCTAAAATGTGTTGATGGAGCGTCATGACTTGAGAAATTCCAGAAGTCTGTCGCAATTATAACGTCTTCCTCTCTGCTCCTGCAGAACTTCCAGGTCACATGACCCACACAGCTGTGAGACTGTGGAGGTGAGTTGAATGGGACTGAAGGATGATGATAACATGCTCTTGTGGAAGGAGTTACAAAACAAGGAGAGTTTCTACAGCCTGTGCGAGCGCCCTGAGCCCAGCACAGGAAACTGGGGTGTAACTCTGTCATGGGTAGGAAGTGTTTGTGTCCTCTCAAGAGGTCTTTACAATATACAGCAACATAAAGAGAGGACCGTGGGGGTGGACATAAGGAAGTGTGGTCTGTCCAAACTTGTAAGGGAAGGTAACGCCTTTGGTTACACACTGGAGTAAAAATCTGTTCTTTGGAGTAACAGTAATAATATTAGCTTAACACCAGATTTGTAGTGGTAAAAAAAGAGGTGGGTAAACTATAAATTCTAGTGGACCACAACGTGGTCACCAGGTAAGGTGGGCCACTGCCTACCGGTGTATGTTTATATCCTGATGACATTGCTATATAGGGAGGGCTCGACATATACGTAAATTCTCTTGTCCGAGTAAAAAAGTCGCTCGTCCGGATTGTGTGTTCCTTTATTCTGAAACAATATTCTCATCAGTGTTCAATCAGCTTTGATATTTAAATCACCATATTGTAATATCTGCACCTTTAAAGGGCATCCCTTCCCCCAATATTATTTAATGTATGTATAAAAATTCAATTATTTCGAATAATAAGACACTATAGGGCTGTTACCCTGGGGGCTGATCAAATTAAATCATTTACACTGAAAAATTACAATTGCATAATATAATGTTTTGAAATTGATTTAAATTTAATTTACATTTAAACGTTGGAAAGAATGATAGTAAACATTTAACACTAAACCGCCAGTAGATGGCGGCAGGCGACAGTCTTAATGAGTGAGTCATTGATTAATTCATTCAAACGATTCGTTCAAACGGCTGATTCATTCAACAATGAGAGAGTTTATGAATGGGTCATTGAACCTTTGACTCAACCGATTCGTTCAAAATGCTGAATCATTCATTAATGAAAACAGGTGTTCCTGTAACATGCGGCGTGGTTATGCTGCGATCTTTGTTTGGAACTATTTTCGCTGCTGAAACAGAACAAAAACATCCAATATTGCATCTAAAATGTAAGTGATTTAATTTAACTGTTTACTGGACTGTTGTAGTAGGAAATCAATGTCACATTTTCAATCTTGATGTTTAGGAAAAATAAATGAGGTTGCTTAACATATGTTAAAAATATATAACTCCACATTTAGATTTTTATAGGCAGTATGTTGTTAACTGTGTGTGTGTGTGTGTGTGTGTGTGTGTGTGTGTGTGTGTGTGTGTGTGTGTGTGTGTGTGTGTGTGTGTGCTGCGCTCATTATTTGTGTTGATTTGTGCTCGAGAGGCATCAACAGTGCAACCGTCAGTAGGCTAATTAGTCTAACACTGAAAGAGTTTGTCTTAGATTTACAACCTATGAAACTAATAATGAACAATATGAAACCCTGAAGTAGATAAATGATATCATGACCATGTGGTTGCTAGTCAGAAAAGCCCTGAATGAGGGCATGTGCATGGATGGTCATACATTGATTTTCGTCTGCTAGATCTCAAATGGTCGCCTTACGGTTAGTTTATCAAAATGAACGGATCTTTTTTTGTTATTTGGTTCATTCAACAAGAACAAAATGAATAAATTGACTCGGAAAAAGATTCATTCATTTTGATGAACGAGTTCGAACAGGAGAGTCACGAACGCGCATCACAGAACTTTTTTTTTTCAAATGAGCAATCGTTTTGCTTGATAAGACCCTTATTCATCATCTGGGGTCGTTTAAAGCCATTTGAACAGTTTGCACTGAAACTGATTTTTGGACCTGGCATGGCCATCTTGGATGACATGGCATGGGGCAGGGTGAGCTTCATGTGGGTGAAACTAATTCTTTAATATTTTATTGCTTGCTTAAAGGGATAGTTCACCCCCAAATTAATCTGTAGCCATCATTTAATCACCCTCATATTTTTCCAAACCTGTATGACATTCATTCTGTGATTTAGAAGAAAAAAAGTCCACTTCATAAAATGTATTGCATTGGTCCATCCCAAACAACAAATGCAACAAAAATGCAATATCTTTTGTGTAGAAGTAGCAAGTCATACAGGTTTGAAACAACATAAGGGTGAGCAAATAATGACAGATTTTTAATGTTTGAGAGAACCGTCCTTATAAGAAACTTTGTTACAAAGCTTAAAATTATTTTTATGTGTTAAGCAGGGATGTAGTAAAGGCTAAACGCACGTAAACTCCGTTTACGCACCTCCCAATTCGGAAATAGCGTTTGTTTACCCAACTCCAAAGTGCGTTTATCCACCTTTAAATATCTTGTAGTTCCTAAGACATTTTAAATTAAGCTTATGTCGTTTTAGATTTCCTGTATTGTGGGACTTCTCCTTCTGTGAGCTGCGGCCCAGCTCAGTGCGATCCAATAACAAATAATCAGGGATGAGACGCGAGCCATCCCAGTGCGATTCATGCCTGGCAATCATTCAGTGAAGGAGACCATGTGATTATTTACCTACAAGCTGTTAAGTACAGAGTGATATATCACTTCCAGTCAAACGCCAAACACATCCATCCGCACAACACACGTGACGGCAGCGTTTTAAAAACTCTATGGGGGTCTGATAAATAATATATCAACTTGGCCTGACACCAAGGAATCCATTACCAGGTAACCATTAGTTAAAACACAAGAGCTTTGTATCCAATGTGTACTAAGCGAAGGAAATCCATCTGGAGCATTATTCCCAGTCTTCATTCATACGCTCCACTGATATCTTGTTACACACATCAGATTCATTTAAGATTATGTTATCCAACAATCACACGCAACAGCGGCAGCAGTGCTGCAGAGGTAACTGGCACAAATCGGCCCTCAGAGACATGGTGCTCAAAGCTTTGAGCAAAGGTTTACAGGGGTATTAACAGATAATATCAGAAGCAGCCGAATGTTGTTTATTATTACGGAGGACACACACAGTGGGGATCTATGGCAGTAATAGTGGGATTATCGATGTTTATGTTGGACGCTGTAGGGCCAGTTATGATGTGATAATAAGGGGTGTGTCTCTACACCATCCCAGAGTTCTTGGGTTCATCTCATCGCTGATCTGGGAATGTAAATGTTCACTAGCCCACATTACAGAAGCCTAAGACCATTTTTTGAGCATTTCACAAGACTTGAACTGCACTGTAAAAAAATATTGTTGGTTTAACTTAAAAAATTAAGTAACCTGGTTGCCTTAAAATTTTAAGTTGATTGAAATGGAAAAGTGAGTTAATATACAATGAAGGAGATTGATTTAATCATCAGAAACTCAAAATAATAAGTTATCCGTACTAAATAAATTGATAACAAATCTTAAAAATATTTTTTTTTACAGTGTGGTTGCATTTCTGCCTGCTTCGTGAATGGTTGAAGAATGAACAATGCAAGGCTGTCTAAAAATAATGTTTGCCGCATTTAGCTGCACACAAAATAAATCAACTCCCGCTGGGACGTATTTATGGTTTTGAAATGTGTCCAGGACTAAGTTTGTAGTCGGCATGCTGAAACTCAAAGTATCCTATTTGCATTACCTTCGAAATTTACACGTTTAATTCCATGTTACTTGCTGTGGTTGTGTAATTTCCGAGTGAAAACTGTTCCAATTTGTTTGTTAATGTGTGTTTGCTAGTCCACATTTTAACATTAAGTAGCTAAGGAGAACTAGCAGTCTGGCTCTGAATGTCAAGCGTTGTTTGTTTTCGCAATCTGCTTCGCAATCACCAGGGCCAACTGAGCGCTCAGTGCTAGGTGTGACAGGAAAGCAACACTGTTAGTAAACTATCCCATGTTAACAGGAAAAGCAAGTTTTTTTGGAAGGTCATGCTAGAACACCAACATAAGGGAATTTAAAAGCGTCTGATGAAGGTGGAAGATTAATAGCCCCAACTTTGTAGGATTAAAGAGGCCTTCAAATTCAAATTGTGTTGACAAATAACCACATTCTCTTCGGCACTGGAGCATCTCCATCCAAGACACATCACTAAACATCTGTGCCTGTTTGTGTGGGCCTTTTAAGATCAAATGAGACAGTCATCTCTGAACCTAAATAAGAGCGCCAGAATCTGGATTCTAGATACGCCTTATAACATGACATGCAAAGCTAAAATCAAATCCATCTATCCATCCATGACATTACACATTTTAGCAGGTATTAGCTGAACACTCTTTAAAATAAACAGGGAATACCATTTGCAAACCTTTTTTAATTCATCATGTGCTGTATTTTTAAACAAAACAGGATATTCGAGGAGAAGAAAAATGTAGGGCGGAACTTGGATAGTGATAAATAGATGACTGGATCGTGATAAGTAGATGTTACTTACTGAATGAAACCAAACCAAATGTTTGCTGAAATAATGATACACAGCTGTTTGGCTACTGGTTAACATTATACCTCTCTAGTCATTTCAGAAGGAGTTATAAAAACAAACCTTTTTTGGGCAGCAATGAATCATTTGAAATAAACACAATAATGTGCAATAAGATCGTTGCAATGTTTTACACTAGCCTTAATGAACCACAATTTTTTTTCAGATTTTTCCAGCTGATGAACAATAAAAACATTGACAAATCAGAATCCACCTGATTTTAAAGTAACAGACACAGCTTAATAATAACTAGCTTAATAACACCAACACTTTATCATGTGTTGGTGTGGACGCTAATGTAGAGATTGTAATGTTATTTTTCATGGTGTGAACAGATCTTTATTCAGTTCAACTGACTTAAGAAAAATAATTTAAAAGTAACTCAACATACTCAGCCAGAATACTGTTTATGGCAACATAAAATACAATTATATATATAGCCAGTAGCAAACATAATTAAAAAAAAAAAAACTCTTAGGGTTGCGTTGTACTGCACAGCATTTTCACCCGTTGTCCCGCACGTCGCATATTGAGGAAATGTCACACATTTTCATCAGTCTATTGGTTTTTAATTTTCATATTAAAGTCCTCGTGAACCGGAAGTTGCAAACGATTTTTCTCCAGTGCTGTGACGTATTTCCAAGTGAAACGGAATATTGAACAGAGGGCAGGGTTTTACTCTAGCGCTCCTCCTCTCCATCTCTCGCTCATAGCAAACTAACGGTTTGAGGGGAGTGGTTAAGCGTTTCCCCACCCAAACTGTGAAACCTACGTCATCAGAAAAAGAAACCGTTCCAGACCGGAAGTAACTTTTCAGATTTTGATTAAAGATTACTAAGGTAACACATTTTTTTAATATATATTCACTTGCACTGATTAATTGTTCACCACAAGACTAGTAATATGCGCTAACAAAGTAAATAGGTTCAATTTTGATTTCACGGGGACTTTAAGAAAACGCGCATGCATTCTTTTGCCTTTTTAAGAAAGCATTTTATTTATTATTTTTGCAGCGTAGTTTTTCACCTAACAGTGCTTCGTCATAAGTACAAATACAACAGCCGTGTTTTTTATCCTATCCAATGGTTAAAAAGAAAGGAGTAAACACGGTCACTAGTAGGTTGTGACGGCTGTCAATCAAAATGTGAACAACCGGTGATTCATTCCATATGTTCCCGGTCGGAAAACAAATGGATAATTCGGTAAATTAAAATTTTAATTTAACGGAATTTATCTGTTGTTGTTCAACCTGTTGTGGCTGTTTTAATTCACATCCTTTCTAAAAACGTTTTATATATATATATATATATATATATAAGACTGCCTATCTAATTTCATGTTGTTTTCTATTTATTTATTCATTGTTTATTTTGTTGGATTTTAGTTGGACTTGTTCAGAACTGTTTCTAATAGTTATATGCATGATGCCTGCTGCCTTTGGGCTCAGTGATGTTGAATTTAAATGACATGTAAAAAAAAAAAATTCTGGAAGGGACTAAAGAAAGAACAAAGAATTTTTATCAGCTGAAAGGCAGAATATAAATGTTTTTATCAAGTTAGATAGACATAACAGTTTCAGGGTATGTTTTAGTGTTGGTAACATGTCCCACACAAACTTATAATTGTCCCACATTTGGTCTGTTTGATGGTGGTCACCCTACCTCAAATGCCACCCAGAATTTATTGTGTTTGTATCTACTGAGAAATGAATTGCTTGTAATTATGCACTTGTATTTTTTATTGCTATTATAATTACATTTAACCTATTGTAAATGAAAATGACACCTCAAATCTGACTCGAATTCAAAATGAACAATGTTTAACAATTACAGAATAATAGAAAGCAGAAATGAAAGCTGCTCGTTTTATCTCCAGCCTGTTTGCGATTTGGAAATATTAGGCAACTAATCTATATTCATGTTGGGTGACACTGACAAATTGAAAGTGACAGTTATGCCTGACAGCTGCAGGTTCCCTACAGTCTCTCACTTCCCCTCAACTAACCGTAGTGGTTATTTTGAAGTGACAGAATATGACTAAATTCTGCTATACTAATTTAGTTTGCAGTCTGAACAAATTAGGACCTTTGAAATGTTCAGTGGATTTCAAGACTATGTTTGATGTCTTTCTTTGATCTAGTCAGTGTGCGAACACGCATACCTGTCTAGCATGGCAGTAATTTTAATTAATGTAATTCTCCTCTCTGGGTGAGTGTGCTTGTTTTAGTCATAAAAGGTGCTGTTACCTTTAAAAGGTCAGACTGACTTTGTCAAGTCATGTTCAGATTTTCTATGACGATGCCTCTGATGGCCAGGCCTTAACTTCAAAAGATTCAAACTCGAGAGAAACCAGAGCACAAGTCACTGTCAAAAGGAGTTACATCACAAGACACTGTATTAGGAAAACACCATGATATATTTGCACCATGTGGACAACTTGAAGCATGCGACTGGACTGGGGTTGACAAAATTAGCTCTGTTGCAGTGCATGTATGGTGCTGTGGCAAGCCATTTAACATTTATTCATTAAAAATTAACTAGTATTTTTACTAGTTTTTTTGTGTTATGTTATTATTAGTACTTATTTTAAAATCATTGGTAAGTAATCAAATAGTTACTGGTATATTTTTCTATTTCACTAATAATAGATCCTTCAACTGTGACTAATTCAAATATTAATAGGGCTTTTTTGCTACAAGTCGTCATCTTGTGTAAATAGCAACTACTAGATTATATTTACAGTACACTATGTAAAAATATATAGCAGTATTTTCTTTGCAATAAGTGTAAATAGTAGTTACTAGTTAGATGATATTTATACTTATAAATAGTGGCAGATACTATTCACTCCTCAGTGTTGTTGTACATTAAACATATGCAATAATAACAGAGTGTAAATTATTAGATGTATTTAAATGATTATTGGGTCAATAAAGCCCTCCCTACACCCAACCCTAACAAATAAACACTTATTTAGACACTTTAGTACAACTTTTGGAATATTTTCTTCATTATTGAAAATAAATGCCTTTTCCGATCTGATAGTGAGAGTAGTTTGGAAAACAGTTTGGAAAAATGTGGCCGGATACGAACACGGGGCGATTTGCTAAAAGATTTCTGCCACTCGCCTTACCTCTACACTTGCTGTTGATGTCTTCCAAAATTTAGTCAGGCCAACCAGATTTCAGTGGCCAGAGTTACTGTAAATAGCCTCTGCTACAAGGTGGGCAATTTGCACTTAGTTTAAAAGGACACTCCATTTTGTTACCAGTGCCAATTGAATTAGCCAATCACTCTTAGGATAATTTATTAAGTAAAGACATAATATATGTGGTAGTATGTAATAATTATTTACAAGTGACTGATTTAAGAAATAGTAATCACTACGCCTACTTGTATCCAATAAATATTCAAATTATTGGATTACTTACTAGTAATTAAATAAGGTACTTTTAACAATGAAAAAGCTATAGATGCTGCCTTCAAGTGCACAAAGAATTATATTGTGAACAGTAAAGCCAAATAACTACACCTCAGTTCAAAATGAATGATTTTAATGTCTATCATAGTATCACAATGGTTTTTTGTACATGAAACCTGAAGGTTGGGTGATTAACTTTACACCATTCACTAAAGACTTGCTTTCTGCTCAGTGATCCATAAGATTCATATCATCCATACTCAATATTATTTATATTGTAAATCAATATTTCTGCCATGTTTCAACTCAGCAGCTCGTCTATCATGTAGAATTCAGAGTTTTCAAATTAAATACAACTTACGAAACTACGATATTTTCGACTCCACTAGAAGGGCAGATAAATGCTATGCCGGCTTGCCACAGTGGTGGTGGGTTCTGAGTCGATCACACGCACCCGCGCAGGAACGCGCACTTTAGAACACGGGTTCAAAGCAGGTGCCAGCAGCAACAATGTAACAACGTTACAACGTAAAAGCAAACGTTCTAAACGCTTTCCAGGTTTGACAGCGTCTATACGGCATGTGGCTGCCATAATCCAGTGTCGATGCTGGGTGTGATCGTGGTTGTTGAATAGGCTACGAACACACACAACAATATGAGCAAATCATAATTCCACCTACTTACCCGAAATCCTGATCCATAGATTTGAAAAAGAATTTATAACTGTTGACTGGACGATTATTAAGGACATTTTTAAAATCCGCCAACGTGACTTTTTCCGGAGAAACCGTCAGTTTCACTAAATAAGGGGTTTCTTCTTCGTCGATATGGTATATAATTTTGGTCTCCGCCATGAGTAGGCTTATATGGGTAGGACAATCATTGACAGAAGAAGGAGCAAGGGTAGCAGCAGCGCGATACAAAATATATTTGTAGACTATAACTCGTCAAGTGTCATATATGCGTTATAAGGCGACATTGCCGGTTGCCGGTTTCACGTAGGCAAACAAAAATCCTGGTCTTGGACGGAGCGAGCGGTTCCAGACATTATCGAAGCTTGCGTGTCTCTATCACGGCGTCAATGTTTCTCTCTGATCGCCAGTAAAACAGGAAGGGACGGTTCACATCCCTATGAGCTGGAGTTCAGGATATTTACCATTTCAGGTTTCTAGTGGATGTAGGCTGCTCTCTAGCGGCAGACAGTCACAGAGTCCGTAACAGACAAACCACTGAGCTGCTGTGGTTCTGCTAAACCGACAGCTGTTAAAACACTGACTGAACCCCAGTTTCACAGACAGGGTTTAAACTAGTCCCAGACTAAAATGCTTTTTTTTTTAAACTGAAAGCAACTTGCACTGGCATTTTGTCTCAAGATGCACACTAGTAAAGATTTTTTTCTAAGGCACGTATGCCCTGATTGAATGGGCGACAGTATAATCCTGGCTTAATCTAAACCCTGTCTGTGGAACCAGGCCTGTATCATAGTTATAGTTATATGTTGTCTGTATGGACGGTACACTGACAAAACATCAGTGGTGGAGGAAGTACTGAATCTCAGTACTTAAGTAAAAGTACAAATACCCAGATAAATATTTACTTTAGTAAAAGTAGAAGTAACACAATGACAACCATACTTAAGTAAAAAGTAAAAAGTACTTTATTTTAAATGTACTTTAAGTATTAAAAGTAAAAGTACTTGCATAACAATTTATTATCTTAATGTCTATTTTCTAATGATTAATAAAACATTTAATTCTAACTCATTCAACCTAATAGCCTACTCCTATAATGATGTTCAATAATGATGGGAAAAAAATGTCACCATTTCTGAAACAAGCTTGCAATTAGGCAATATCATGCTTATCCTTAGTACTATATGTTAATTACTATGTTTGGCAGTAAACGCGATTCATTTATGGTGTAATTCTGAGCCTCTTGGCTTGCCATAATCCTAACCAAACCAAACATATTACACACGGTGTGTTTCCTATGCACGTAAAAACAAATTTTCGCGTATGAGTTGCATGATAAACACACTGCGTGTGAGACGCATTTAGTGTGACTGGGTTGATATACTGTATCTATGGCAACCAAACGTCACTGGTGAGACAAACGTGCAACGAACGGACGGTCAGATTACGTTTTGGCATGGAAAAACTGATCAGAAAATGTAACGAAAATGTAACAGAAGCTGTAGAAATGTAGTGGAGTAGAAAGTATAATAATTGCTGCAAAATGTAACGAAGTAAAAGTAAAAAGTAGGCACTATTTATTGTACTTAAGTAAAGTAAAGATACGTGAAAAATGTACTTAAGTAAAGTAACGAAGTATTTGTACTTCGTTACATTCCACCACTGCAAAACATAAAGACCTACAGTCATCTTTGTTTGATTTAGATATCAGGCACCAAATAAATGTGTTTGTTTATTTATTTATTATTGAAAGCCAAGCAAATTACAAACAAGAATATTTGAGGGGTTTATAGAGAGAAAAAAAGCAACGAATATGTATGATATTTGATATTGATATATTAGTTGCATATTCAGCAGGTGCATAGTTTGCATTGTACGTTTTTTTTTCTTTTTCATATTGTTTCCAAAAATGTTTTAATGTAAATTGTTCAAACACTTCCATTCCATTTGACTATTAATCAACAAGCAATTAAATATATTCAATCAAATATAAATATTTGTATTTCCACCCGATGAGAAACACCTTATCATCACATCAGTTTCTATCAATCGTTTACCTTGGAACATTCCCAAAATTAAAGACTCATTTTCATTTTTATTTTATTGTATTAATAATTTAATACTGTAATTGAAAAGAACATGGAAAAATAAAATTAATTAAAATAGCATAAATAAATCTACATGATCTTCTGGGAATGGTGATTAAGCCTCTTTTCGCTAACCATTTATTGGAAAAGGTAAAAAATGAAACTTTTGAACCCTGTATGAAAGTGCCAAAGCCACAACAACATCTAATACTACAATCAATATACAGTATATTAACATTTAAATGCCACATTAATAAATGGCAAAGCAGCAATTCTAAATAAAAGAAGTCTCCATATAATGCAGGAAAAGGGATGAACACGATATTATCAGTAACACTTTATAAAGTTCATTAGTTAACTACATTAGTTAACATGAACTAAGAATGAAAAATACATCTTCAGCATTTATTAATCTTAGTTAATATTAATTTCAACATTTACCAATTCGTTATTAAAATAAAAGGTTGTATTTGTTAACGTTAGTTAATCCACTGTGAACTAACATGGACAAACAATGAATAGCTGTATTTTTACTAACAAAGATTAACAAATACTGTAACAAATATATTTCTCATTGTTAGTTCATGTTAGTTAATAGTTTAACTAATTTTAACTAATGAACCTTATTGTAAAGTGTTACCATATTATCTAATATAATGGTCACTTTATTGCGTGTTGTTTGCAGATGCCAACTCACAACATGTCCTTATAAAGAAAATATGCTCAGAAGACAGAAACGTAGAATGAAACTACACAAAAGTACAAAGATTTGTAGTTTTGTGAGCATGAAATTATCTCCAGTTTCAGACATTTGAGTCGTTATATATTTTGAACAGCAGGGGGCAGCTCTGTCCTTCCTGTATTGCTGACGTTATTTGGTGATTGTTTAGGAAACGCATACTGTACAAAACATGGCAGGCCTGCTAAAAGTACAAACACCAGGCCCGAGTCTGAGTAAAATACAATGAAAGAATCTAGCCAAACTCAATACTCACATTCTACAACTCAGACTTTGCCCACTGCACACGACAATTACATTGAGTTTACTGTACGTATTGAACCTATTGGGGTTTACTGGCTGTGTCAATCAAATCAAGATTTAATCAATCAAAACAGGGATATTCTTCCTCTTTGCTCAGTTTGTACATAAATATTTGCCTCCTGTAATGCACTTCTCAAAATGTATGCTAAATAATTGCAGTCAAATTGCTGAGTTTCACAATTATGGGTTAGAGCAAAGATTTTCATTACAAGTATATTCAAACACTGGATTTTTGGATAACATTATATAAATTTAAAACCTACAGTATATTAGTAATAGTATAAATAAATGCATATTTTTATTTAACATAAGTTACATAAGGCTGGTAAATCAAAAGTTTTTACTAAATACTGATATGATATCAGTTAAGTTATAGTAACAGTGGATCTTAACATTTATCCATGGGCACTTTGACAAAAAGAAAAGGGAGATAATGTACCTATAGAAAGATTGAATCTTAATTACACAAAATATTTCAGAATAAACTTTATTATATTTGTACATTGGTCCTACAAACATGATCATGTACTGCCACTTTAAAGATAAATGTACACTCCAGATCATTTGAAAACTACTGCATAAATGCTTCATAACCTATGTAAATGAGAATTACTGACCAAGGAATTAGGGAAAATGGTGATGAAAAATGCTCATTAACTGTAATAAACTGCAACTTTGCCCTCTACATAATGCCGTGAAACAAAGAATGAAAAAAGATAATGGACCAAAAAGTCCTGGTCAATAGGACTCAAAACTCCTCAGAAAAGTAACATAGATACACATCAGCATAGCACAAACAATACATTTAATTGCCTTTGAGGTTCACTTGTGCACCATCTTTGACTATTTAGACCTGAAGCCACAGCTATTTGTTTGCTTCCTGAGTTTTATAAGTAATTTCTATTTAAATTCAGACACTTACAGTGGTTTCTACCACACAAAATTTTAGAGTACCACCAAATGCTGAATTCAGCAAATTGCCTTAACTTTAATTCAACAGATTACCATTATGAAACCATTATGGTACACTGTGGTTATGATAAGAAAATGATTTCACGTAAATTGATTTACCAATATCAACTGAATTTGAGTATTATAAGATCATGTAAGCATTAATTATGATGTAGAAAGACAGTAATTCCATTCTTGTTCTCAATGTAACTGTAAAATCCTTGAATCTCTTTTCAATCAGTATACTCTGGACCAGCCTGCAGCTCAATCAGAATCACTTCCATGACATTCTCTCCATTTCTTTGGGTGAGAGAGAGGAAGAAAAATAAAGTTTATGTAAATACATCACAATTCATCAGTTCGGAATGAGATTTACTAATTGAGACCACATTACCTCTGTTGAGATCAATAACTTTTGGAGAGGGATAGTTGTTTGCCTCTGCCCTGCCTTTCATTATGTTGTTCTTGTAGTCTAAAGAAGAAAAAACAAGGATTTCGTCAATAAAAGCTGATGTAATGAAGATATTTAAATTAATACAGTATGTAAATGTCAGATGTGGGACACTCGGCTCTTAAAAAAGATATTTCACTGTAAAATCCCTTTTTAAAAAACAATAATCAACCAATTAAAAAAGTCTAATGTAGTCATTGTTCTTGAGAATATTGAAAAATATGTTTCTTGCAAAAACACCAGGTCACATTCCCCTAGATTTTACAGAGTAACCGTTATGGTGATTTTGCAAGTATTAGAAAAAAAAGCTAATTTCTAAATGTCTACAACAGCTTTAAAGGGATCATTCACCCAAAAAAGTTGATGGGCCCCATTGACTTCCATAGTATTTTTTCTACTATGGAAGTCAATGGGGCTCATCAACTGTTTGGTTATCCATATGCATCAAAATATCTTTTTTTGTATTCAGCAGATTCATACAGATTTTAAACAACTTGAGAGTGAACATATGATGACAGATCTTTTATTTTTGGGTAAACTATCCCTTTAAGTAAAACAGTTTGAAAAATTATGGAAAAAATGAGGTTGTGCTTACCCAGTCGCAAGTCTTCCTGATTGTAGGGTTGCAGTTCTGTGGCATCAAGCTCAATGGACGTCCTGCGACCACTTCTGAGTAAAAACAAACGTTATGCTTTTTATGTATTAGCAAGTGTAAAATGATTATTGTGGGTCTTACTTTACTCAAAAACACTGGAGTGGTTTAATAGTCTATTTTCGATTCTTACCGCTCAGACCTTCGATCCTCAAACTCAAGCCCTGAAACAGATATTACATCGAAGGTCAAAAGAAATTTCAGTAAGATGAGATCCAAGCCTATAATCTCTAAGGTATTCATTTTATTCAGACAGTTTGCAGTTTGACTAAAAAGCCACATTGGTTTCTTTTTCTTGTTTATAAAATCATCCACATGATCCTACCTTTCTTTCTGCAGTGCCTCGTGGTTATAATGATGCCAATGAGCATTAAGAGAAGCAGCAGGAAGATTGCCAAGATGTAGCCCACTTGGTGCAGGAGATGAGTTTGATTCTCAGGCAGGATTACATTGAGGACCTGAGTTGCTTCCACCATGTTTGTATCTGCTTACCAGGGACAAAATGGGAACACGAGAGGACCAGATGTATGAGAAGAACTCTTAAATATCTGAAATTAAAACACTTAATTATTTTATCCTGTACTAAGAGCCAAGAAACCAAGCAGAAAAGCCTAAATTACTATTGTTTTTCCCTTTTCACCCAGGTGAGAAGTGAGAGGGACAAGGTTTCAATGGCCAAAACAGGCATAATGAGTTCCAGACCTGATGTCATGCAGCAGCAATGGAGAAAGAAAAACACAAACCGCAGAACAGAAAGCGAGAGAAAGTGCAGGCGGAGAGAAGAACCACCACTTCATGGTCAGTCTGTCTGGAGACATTTTCCATTTATTTAGTGCCCCACAATAACAAGGATAATTTAGATGTAATCTGCCACGGTCTCTGGGATTGGATATCAGTAGTGCTCTTAAGACCAAATAAACCAAACATAGTATTGGGAATCTTGTTTTTGGGTTAAAGGGTTAGTTCACCCAAAAATGAAAATAATTATTCCATAATTATATGACTTTCTTCTTTCAGCCAAACACAATCGGAGATGTATTAAAAATATCCTGGCCAAAATATAGCCCAAAAAATCCATCATAAAAGTCATCTAAAAGGCTCCAGTCCAGGGGGTTAATAAAGGCCTTCTGTAAATCTTAGTTACTATTCACTCCTATTATAAGGCTTGAAAGAAGCAGGTTATGTTTTGTTTAAACTGATTGTGTTTGGCTAAAAGAAAAAAAGACTGGGATTGCTTGAGGGTGAGTAAATTATAGGATAATTTTCATTTTTGAGTGAACTATCCCTTTAACAACACCAAAAAACATCTTTACCCCAAAACTAACAGACATTCTGATTACTTCATGAGGCACTATGTCTCATTGGGATGAGCAATGAGGAATTCAATGACATGCTAAGACTGGTAACAACAACAATGCTAACAACAACAAAGTGGGGTGAAGTGTGATTGGGATACGTACAACATAAGCAAGTTTCAAAAGCTGCATTGCAACTTCTAAGCCCCAGAATGCATCAAGGCACGAATGCACCCTACAAATGCGTTCTTCGTTTACAGGACCCCGAAAGATAAACGAGTAGATCCTTCGCAGCCTAGGCTTTTCCAAAAGTCATCACAGTTAAACTGCTGCATGTGCACCAACCTCTAGATTACAGCTACAACTTTTTAACGATTTTGATGAGGTTAAAAAAAATTATATTTTAATTCCTTATATTTAATATAAGGAATATTTAATTTAAGATATTTTAAATATATTGCTTATAATTCTATATTAAATATTTAAAGGTATTTCACTAATGTTAAGTTAAAATTTTGTAAAATTATTGATACTTAATTTTTTAAATATTGTCTTAAGTTAATAAAAATACACAGCAAAATATGAACATTTGGTAATATTAACAAATACATATATATTTGGAACAAAGTTTTTTTCACATTTGAGAAATAACAAGGTTAAATTCAGGCAATACACTAAATCTATAAGATATA
Organism: Pimephales promelas; assembly: GCF_988280905.1. Taxonomy (NCBI): domain Eukaryota; kingdom Metazoa; phylum Chordata; class Actinopteri; order Cypriniformes; family Leuciscidae; genus Pimephales; species Pimephales promelas. The sequence goes on along the minus strand of NC_142788.1, from coordinate 22,914,161 downwards.
TGACTGGCATCTTTTTCTACTTAAAGTGGACTGGGGATTTTTTTTCACACTTTACAGACATAAGAAGATGTAATTCTAACACAGACCATTCCGCCTGTGTGCTTTTAAGTTACATCGGGCCAGATGTTGTACGGATGTGGCTTTTCATGTCGGAAAAAAAGCCCATTTCCAAAACAAGATGGGGAATATTGTCTGAGCAATGATAGTAAAATCTGCAAACCCCAGAAGAAAGCAAGATGTTGCTGTGACCTTTTGTGGGGCTGTAATAGTTTATAAAGTGAGCTCAGCCATTGCTTAGATGAGGAAATATGAAGCAGTCTTCCAATAAAACCTCCCCCACCTCCAACATTTCTGTTAAAAACATTCACTCGTACAAACTCATCTTTACAAGAGTTTTGTAACACAAGCGGCAGGGACAGAAATAACTCCAAAATAACTGGAGTCGATCTGAACAAAGACTAAAGGACAAAGCCATTTTAAATAGAGAAAAAACAGAGAAAGAGAGACGGAGAGATCGCAGACTGCAGACTGGAGAAGACAAAGCAGCAAAAAGTAAACAGAGAGAAACGGGGAGGAAGTAATATAGCCCAGTTCTCAAGCAACATTCCTCCCCCAACCCCAAATATGCTTGTAAAGGGAGGAGCAATGGAGCAGATTAGGAGAACCCAGACATACGTGTTGAAAGCATACAAGCAAGGAAAAGGAGAAGGTCTTTGTTTCTAAATTAATTTTTTAATCCCTTGATCTGGCATGTAATGATGCACAATTGTTTTGAGAATCGTCATGCAACCAGATCCAGCAACCATACAACTTCTGGCAATAATGACCAAAAACACACATAAAAGTGTCCCATACAATTTGTGCATTATATATAAGTCTTTCTTCACTGATAAATAATCACCTCAAATCTAGGTTTCTTCCAGATACAAAAATGGTCCGTCAACATCATAGACACCAAAATGGTATTGTATCACTTCAGGAAGACTTGGAAAATACTGCACAATTTGTATAGACTACTTTTATGGTGATGTTTATTGGATCTTGACAACCCTTGGTCACTTTAATGGCAAAGGCTGCATCACAATTCTTCAAAGACTAATACATTAAAATAATTTACATCATACAGGTTTGGAACATAATTAGAGATGCAACAAAACACATATTCTCTTACTTGGGGCATCAGCAGGAAGGACAGGATGCGAAGGAGTTTTCGGTGCGTCAGTAGGGGAGCGCGCAGGAGGCAAGGGCTGGACAGAAGGCTCGACGATCACCCTGAAGATTCGTCTTTCATGTAGGCCACAGTAGTGATGGTGAAGGTGGCAGGAATACAGGCCTTTATCAGCGGGCTGAATGTTGTGGATGCTCAGGGAGAAATCCCCAATGGAGAAGGCATCAGTTGAGAAGTTCATCTTATTCCGGAGAAAGAGCGGCCTGTACCGGCGGATCTCTCCAGAGGCATACAAGTCGGCGAGGCGGTCTGCTCGGTCACGGGTGACTCCAGGAGCCTGCCAGTCCCAGTGGACCACCTGCTGCTGGCCCTCGTCCTCCTGACTCTCTGTCCACAATTGTCTGCGGTTCACACATGGAAGCACTACACTCTTCCCCACCAGAACCACGAACACGGATTTCTCGCCATCCCAGATACGCTTTTCCTTTCGAGCTGCAGAGATTGACATTATCAATAATATATGCTTTTGCAAAGCTCAAGTTTGTATTTCAGTGATTTAAAGGAGTAGTTCTCTTTTAAAAAAAACTTTTGCTGATAATTTACTCACCCCCATGTCATCCAAGATGTCCATGTCTTTCTTTCTTCAGTCGAAAAGAAATTAAGGTTTTTGATGAAAACATTCCAGGATGACACCAGACAATGAATCTTATCTAGGACCCTTCGAGTCATGACTCGAAATAAGATTTGTACATTTTGATGAACGAGTTTGAACAGGAGAGTAACGACTGCGCATCACAGAACAGAGCAAGGTGAGCATTTGTGCTTATAAAACGTAAACTTTTTTATTTATTTTTTAAATGACTGATCGTTTCGCTCGATAAGACCCTTATTCATCATCTGGTGTCGTTTGAAGCTGCACTGAAACTCTCATTTGGACCTTGAACCATTTGGTTCCCAATGAAGTCTATTATATGGAGAAAATCCTGGAATGTTTTTATCAAAAACCTTAATTTCTTTTCGACAAGACATGGACATCTTGGATGACATGGGGGTGAGTAAATTATCAGCAAAAGTTTTTTTTAAAAGTGAACTACTCCTTTTTAAGAAATTAAAAGAGAAAGAAATTGTTTATTTCTAAATCGTTTATTTTGAGGCAGATAACGGCTACCATTCTTGTGTTTTTCAGTATATAGATGTCAGCTTTATTCTCTTACGTGATTTAGTGATGTTGAGCTGGATTTGAATGGACTGGTGGACCTTGCAATAGTGGTGATGTAGGTTACAGGTATAGATACCTTTATCATTCGCATCCACATCTGCAAAAACAAAACAGCAACACAAATAACAGTAATTAAATATCACAAATGATAGTATCAAAAGAGGGACATAGACATGGTCTAAAAAGATGAGCCTACTATTAATAACTAGTGAGAAGTTTCCATCGCTGAAGGCATCTTTTGAAATAGTAATTCGGCCCCTGTTGTAGTCGTTGTACAATCGCTCCGTTCCCCCTGAGAACATATCTAAAATGCGCTCCACTGTGTAATCAGGTTGGTTCTGGATCAGGTCCCAATGCACGATGCGTTGGCGGTCCCGAAGGCGATCCTGCCTCCACACCATCCGCTGGTTATGACACGGAAGAACAACATCTGACCCGGCTGGAAAAGTAAGGTTCTTCGCCTCCACAACCACACTCGGCAGGCTGTTTTGTGTCCAGGCTAAAAAAAGTACACATCCATTACATTTAGATAAACAATACTGGAGCACTACTATCAAATATTCTTCATGTTTTGTTGCTCACTCACCACATGGTAAGATCAAGGCAGTGCAGACTGAAATGAGAACAAGAACACAAGCCTTAGAATTATTGACGGTGTAAATCGTATTTACTGAGATCATCTAAAGAAATTTGGCATCTGTTCTGACTCCTGTTGGCGTTTCAACCACCAAAATCTGCTCCAAATCACTATGTGCATCAATCAGGGCTCATATTGTGAATACGGACATGTTAAAACTTAGTTCTTAAGCGTAAAAGACTTATTACTAAATGTTTTATTTGCTGCTGTGCCAAAACGGACACATTTAGCAGAAAAAGGAGCACAGAGGATCCATTCATTCCCTCTCAGCAGTTAGGCCTGAAACCCAGAAGATAAATACTGATTTTCTGAAGGCAACTGGACAACTACCACTAAAAGTACACAGCAAAAGGTGTCTAAGAACACATTTGTGTGTCTGTATTTTTTCTGTCTGCCTATCTATCAAGAAATTGGTGAATTCGATTTGTGAATTGCTAGTTCATTTTTTACAGTGAAGCAGCATTAAACCCTGATGTGTCTTGCCACATTAAAAGGGTACAATTAACTGAATACCTATGTATAAACAGTGTTTCCAAAAGGATTTTGTGAAACTGGTGGGTGGACAAAGAAAACGTCTGTGCTTTGACTTTAAAGTGGACTCAAACCTTTTTTTAGTAGTGATATAGTGTCTCCGGTCTACATACACTACTAGTAATAATATTCATACGGAAGTAATAGTCATTTTTTGTAAAACAAAAGCACAATCATTGATATATTAAACTTTTTCAAGTTGTTTATTCCTAGGTCCAGTTTTACAATAAACAGAGTTAAAAGAGAATTCATGAATACCAGACAAACCAGAAAAGTAAAACAACATCATCGTTTACTATCGCTGATGCTGCAGAATCGCAGGCACTGACTCTTTCATGACTAATCAATATGACTTTAGTTAGATTTAACTTCTAATTTAGCACAGCATAACAACACACACACTATGTTTAAAACAGGTCAAGCGGTACAATTTAAAGAGATGGGGGGGGGAGAGGGTCTGCAAAGGGAGAAAAACAAAGCAAACGAAAAATGTTTAATCTAAACTGTAGTGCCAGAGCCAGACATATAACGTAGCTACATATTTGACACACACAACAAAAAATAACCTGACAAAACAAAAAACGAAGAGTTTGGCCGGACGCCAGCACGAGACGTTCTGCAAGACTTAAAATAATAATGTAATAGAAAATACCATATTTACTTGTCTATGAAGGATGCAGCACAGAAGACAATATTCAATGTTGTGTAGGAAAATGTCGAAAAGGAGAAGTTCAAATAAGTTAAATTAGAAAAAAAAAAATAATCGGTTTAACTACTTACTGAATGCCACTAGAAACATGTCCGAAAAGTTGAAGAAAATGGTTAAATCTGGTGAGCGATGAAAGCGTGTTTTTTTCAGAGGACTGTCACCTCACCTCATTTGTTCGTCGACCAGCGACAGAAAACAAAACCTTCTGCTCGTCTGGACCACTAACATGCGCCTCCTCCAGAATATGAAACATCATGAAATACTAAACTCTCAAATTACCTGCAAAAATATAATTTCATTTACACCGATATTAACTGTTTTGCAAAAAATAAACCTGAACGTAGCATCACATCTACATAATCAAAATGTTTACGGGTAATAAAAATATATATATAAAAAAAATATTATATATTTTTAAACGTATTAGACTGTTTTTTATACATATATAAAAGCAACTGTTTAATTGTATTGGCAGTATTTATGACCTCATATTACTTGGAATAGCGTATTTGCACTTTAATTTCTTTAAAAATATATTTAATACATGTAACAGGTACGTTAAAATGCTATGTAATAAATTATTGATTATAAATAAGCAAAATCCTGTAGTTAACTAAAATTATGTCTGAACATTTTACAAGTAGTTGATGTGAACGAGTCCTGTCCTGAGACAGGAAAATATTGCAAAAAAAAAAAAAAAGGAATAATTATTTTATGTAATAAAAAAAAAAATCTTCAGTAGAGTCAGAGATGATTTGCTTCACCCTAGTGGTGACATGAGATTATGGTTTCTGAAAAATAAAATAAAAAAGTAGACACAGGAGATGATTTGCGTCAACCTAAACCTAGTGGTGAATTGAGAAAATAGATTCTACAATAAACATTGAAAAAAAAAAAACAGCTCAGAAAACAGAATTGGGTTCTATTTGAATCTTTCACAAAAGGAGATATGAGCTCTTAAAACAATGCACAACAAAGAGAGGTGAAGACTTTTTATTACAATAATAAGTACATATGCATGATGAGTGTGAATTTCAGGTCACTGTTTCGCTCCCGATGCAGTATTGATAGTCTGAATTGTATTATGAAAAAGTCACAAATATTTAAAATGACACAGATGTTAATTACACATTTCTTTTAGACTGACTCAGTCTGACATAGACTTTGGGTGCTGTCCATTCATCTGGGGCTATCTTCAGTCCAGCTCGTCTAACGATTCGGGAAAGATCTCTCTCAAACTTAGCCTATAAAAAAAAAAATGTTATGGCATGCATTTGTAATTTGAGCCCTTGTTAATGTAAAATGTCAACTCTATTATGTAACAGACGTTAACTGAATAAACCAATTGCAATATATACCGTGTATATATATATATATATATATATATTTTTTTTTTTTTTCCTCGCAAGCTAGATGCGTAATATAACTGACCTGTTTTTTCTTCCTCCTGACATCTTTCACCCTCCTCCTAAGGAACTTGGTCCGTTTTAGCAGCTTCTTGTATTTGTGCCTGTTCATCTTCCTTCGTCGGATCTCCAGCACATTCTTGCAGTTCAGTGGTGTTGGGCTTTCCCCATCATCCAGTAATGGCAGCACACACGGAGGCAGCACCATGGACTTTCCCACAATCTCACCTTCTTGCAGGGGCGGAGAGGTCTCCAGCAATGGGGGGAGAGAGTAGCGCAGAGAAAGCCAGCTTTCCAAGGGTGAAACTGATAGTTTACGGGGTACAAGAACCTCCTCTAATTCTGGCTCAAGAGGTGTGCATAGTTTGGGTGGAAGTTTGTTGTCAGCAGCTGAAGTGAAGCATCTATTTGTATAATGAAGCGTTCTGAAACCGGTAGAACGACAGTGTTGAACAGCACTGCATAACACCTGGCTCTGGTTTTGCAATGAACCTGAAAGAAAGAATAGGAACTTGTTCAACAATTATCTTTAAAAAAAAATCTGTTATTGGTACAAAATCTAATAAGCTTACCAGACACTTTGGAAAGCAGAGTCAGCCGTGAAACCACCCTTGGAAGAAACATGGTGTATAGTCCTATGGCTGTTGCACCCTCAAGAGCATCATGGACTGAAAATATACAAACACACAGTAGTGTAGCTTCAAAATGAGTGTGTCATATGTGTACCAAGGGTTGATTTTTACAGAATGTAGCCTAGCATTTTCTTTGCTATATAAAGGTCACATTAAATTTTAAAAACGAGTGTAAATATACTACACTCTACATAACACTATGCAGTTCACACAAGAAGGTCTTTCATTCAAACCACTAGCAACTGTTTGCTGGCTTCATATCTTAAAACGATAACTGTTAGTATCGCTAAAAAAAAAAATGTCAGCAAGCCTAATAAGTATACAGATACTAATACACCTGTAAACAAGTAGGCAACTTTTATGATCGTTTAAAAGAATAAGCTCTTCGGATTACATACCTCGCCAGCTCAAAATGTTCAATGTGACTCTATCTACTTCCGGTACATTTCATTGTGGTTCCCCCTGCAACACATGTAACCTCCAAAGGGTTCCGGCCTAGAGTCAAACCAGCTATTGAAGTCTATTATCAGATCAGCACGGTTGTTTTGCAAAGATTAAACAACATCACATTAAAAATATTGTAAAATATGAACGGACATTTATCTTTGTCATTGCTTTGCGTGGTTAAAAACTAATGAAATATCCCAAATATATGTAGTAAAAGAAAACACACCACAACAGCAACATCAATGAAGCATTTAAAAAACGGAAATCTTTCTGACATCTTGCTATTTCACTTGTTTCTCCCATCGACTGTAAAAAATAGGTTTCTCCTGAGGATGGCGTGGTTTCCCAACCATCTGAAAGCGTATAGAGTTGATCACAAATGCTGTGCGTGTTTCCTTTGTTTTTGTCTTTGGTCTTTATGTTACTTTATTGCATGTCTAAAAGGAAGAGGACTTGTATCTTTAGTTGTTGAGACTGTGCTGTTGTAGTTACTGATACAATGTCAAACATGTCATCCATTCGTTTGTTTGTGAAAAGAAAATTTGGTTAATTGGGATTAAAAAATAATCACGCTATTTTTCCTCATTCCAAATGTACACGGGGGGTATATAGGGATTTTTCTTGAAAAAATATTGCCTCTTGTTTTATATAGGCCTAGGCTATATATATGAAGCGCATATCCTGTATAACTCAAGCTGGAGGCACCGTATCACATTCCCTGCTTATGCAATATACTGGTCTGTTGCATGCCCTGACTTTGGTTGATCCAAAATGTGGAACTCTGACCATGAAGGTTGTGAACTTTTTGAACTCACACAATCTGCAGGAATTTTCCAACAGAATCAAAGACCAAGATATCTGAGTCAATTTACATATCCCCCTGGAGAGATAAACAGCTTTGCTAATATTAGATAATATGCTGTCTCACATGTGAATATCTTAAGCCATAACAAGCCATGTTATGTTTTGCCAAGACTGCCTGTCACTAAAATTTGTGTTGCCAAAAAAGACATTTGACCATTAACCCCCACCAAACTGTCATCACTGTAAAAAAAACAAAAAACAACAACAACTATAATTATCTTATAATAAACTCCTATAATATAATAAATTAAGTATTATATTTAGGAGTTTTTTTTTATTTAGGAGTATTTAGGAGTAAATTTAGTACATTAAATGTCCCTCATTACAATAAGAATTGAAAGATAAAAATAAATTTAAATAAATAAATTAAACATAAATGGATTAAGAAAAAAAATGCAGAAGTAGTGGTAGTTTTACTATCTGAAAATGTAAATAAACATCTAGAATAACTAGTCCCACAGGATGTCTACACGTCCGCAATAAATATTTACTGTCAACCCTGAACATGAAAACAATAGAGAACTTTAGTTGTTTTTCTATAGGGGGGTTTATTATTAACCAGTGGGTATCTTCAATACGATGATTAAGTGTGTTTCTGTGTGAGTGAGTGTTTTTTTTTTTTTCCCCAAGACAGCATAATGTACAAACATACCAGGCCAGTGTCAACAACCCTCAAGACCCACTTATCAGTAGACATAGTTAAAAGGTGAGTGGTTAAAAACGTCTACCTCCCTCCCCTCACACACCCCCTCTTTTCATAGGCTGCATGCTCTGCTTGAAGCAGCTTGTCTGTCCAACTACTTTTTTTTTACACATCTGAGTCATGGACATGGTGTCACATTTGCTCCAAAATTAACAAAATATTTTGCAGGAGTCCCCACCATTTTAGCTTGTCTATTTAGGTATTATTAGGTGTTTTACATAACATATTTCATTAAATATTTATGCTGATTCCTTTTCTGATTATTCAGTGGCTAATCAACAAGCATATATTTTCCAATATTTCTTCATTTCGAAGAACTTCCGGTTAGGTGATTATTACTTATATTTTATGTAACTGAACTGAATAACTTCATGTGCGGCATTCAGCTGTCAATAATTCGCTGAAATTTTAAATAGCCAAACAGACATTATTTCAAATGTTTACAACTTATATGGCTCGTTGACACCCAAGTGGTTATTATATAAATATTGTAATGTCACCTGTCTAGGTATTTATAAAAAATAAAAATAAAAAAAACACTGATGACAGCCACAACCTTTAGAATATAATACAGTAAAATATAATAGAATGATAAATTGCAATGAAATATGCAATACGTTAAAATGCAAATTCAAAACTAAATAAAAATATATTCAATTCAAATTCTTGACTGTGTAAAATGTTCCGTGTTTAAACTTTTATATTGCATCACAATACGCATGATAATATGCAGCAGTTTAATTTTAAGGTTTTTTTTTGTTTTTTTTAACACAGTTTTGTTTGTGGACGGACCTATGTCTATGGGATGTACCGATGGCGTGACGTTATGGACGACACCCCCGTCCAGCCCCTATGACGTGGTAAGGGCACTTCTCAGGTTCGTCGTTATCCGGGTTTAAAGCTAGAAAAGCCGGTGTCAGAGCATCATCAGGCCGCTGGCCCAACTGACTACATTTATTTTGTTTTTTATTTAAAGTTTAACGTTTTGTGAGGTGTAATGGCTCTTTGAAATGGCGCAGAAAGATACGTTGTTACACCTCTTCGCAGGGGGGTGAGTGTAAATGATTTTTTTTTATCCATATGAAAACGAGAATGGCATGACGGTTGCTGGAACTTGAAGGTCGAAAGCAACTTCAAGCGCACTGCAGTGGCTTTTACTGAATGTCACACTCATATCAAAAAGACAGACCGTATGTCTGTTCTTAATATCTTCTCTGTGATATTTCGATGACGAGTTTAAATGGAGACCGCTCTTCTTGTTAGCTTTTAGCTAGTGGTGAAACTAGCCAGAGCATCATCCAGTCACGCGACCGACGTGTTTTAGATTAAATTTAAATACGCGAGCAGGTTTAGTGCTCATCAATATAATATGTAATAATAATTTTAATAACTGTTGTAAATAACTTTATTTCGGTAAAGGCTGTCCCAGTGATGTGTTACGTAATGATGGCATGATTATACACGAGACGAGGACATCTCTCGCGAGCTCTTCATGTGCTGCTATTTAAATCTGAAATGTGCCCGAGGAGTGTAACGTTAGAGTTAGGAAATAAATAATTAAATGTTCGTCATTGCAGAGCTATTTTGCTTTAGCACCCTTTGAGTAATTGAATAATCAATTAGAAGCGCCTTGCTTTACATGAACATATCCAAGGTCATTCCGCTATTATTTTTCCTAAAACAAACCCGTATTTAATATCAGTACTCCTCTAACTTACTTCTCCTGTACGACCGATAGTGATTTATTGTTTTATAATGTTATTTTGCACTTGTGTATGCGGGACTTTCTCAATAGCACGGGAACGTGTGAGAATCATCTGTGTTTTGTGCGCGTTTAATTTGCGCATGCTGTTCAATGTCACTTGCTCTTGTTAAAATGTGTCTGTGGAAGTGCTTGGGTATGAATCTCTCTGTCCTTGAAAAAGCCATGTCAAGCATGCATGTATACTAGAGCCATGAATGTATGTGAGCATGTGGCAGGCAGCTATTTAAAAGGACAATTCAAGTGCACTTGTTTGCTGGATCTCCAAAAGTATCCAGCTGCAGAGAAACACTTTACAATATGTTACACATATGTGTGTGTGTGTGTGTGTGTATGCATGTGTATATATATATATATATTAAATAAGAAATCTGTCTAGTTGTAGACTATATCATTGAATAAACAATAAGCGGTTGTGTTTGTTTCATTTAACATTAAATGTGATTAATAAGTTATGTTTTACAATATTTTTCATAGTACATCATCATGATATCTATGCTTGGACGAACAGAAAAGTGACTTTATTTATTTAAAAATATTCTTGTTAAATGTTGTAGATATCAATACGATCAAACTCCATGTCAAAACAGCTCAGAGAACATTGCATGTTACATCAGAGTGGTGCAGATTATAATGTAACTTACAATGTTGTAGGCTAACTGGCAGTTAGCATCACACTGGTTCCCTCAACAAAATACATAAACGAGCTCTGTGATCAAAACGGTGAAAAAGTTTATGATACTTATGTTTTGTTCATCAAGATAATTTTCACAGATGAACACAACTTGTATGATTTTTTTGAAGCCAAAATGTAGTCGCCACATTTTGAATAAAGCTAAAGGTAGGCTTTATACAAACTATACCATGATCGCACGACTTCAACATAGTCCACACTACGCTTCCGGCAACCACCTTTTTCAAGATGCGTAAAAGCTAAAAAGAATCATGTCTGAGATGATTGTAAAATACATCAAACACTGTAGGCTTATTTTATGTTATATTATATAAAATGGTTATTTCCAATCCTTGATCCTGATTGGTCAATAGCTGTGCTTTATTCATGATAAAACACTGCTATGACCGCTTCACCCAACGGTTCTATTATTTATCACTGTGCACCACTGCAGTTTTATTTGAGCTTTCATGTATATTACACATTGGAATGTTGTTGCTGTTCAGTCAGGGACTATTATTTTTTCTAGCAGAAAGGAATGCTTTTATTGATTTTACTTCATGAAAGTTGCATCAATACATATTTATTTACTTTAATATTTTTATTGTTTGGTAACCGTTTTATAAAAGAAATAAGGTACTCGAGACAAGTGCTGAATTGTGAATAAGTAACGGCTGAAGGGTGTTGTTAGGCACGACGTGAAGTGGATACAGCACAGCCTCACGTACCTGAAAGTGCCTTGAGCTTGTGTTCACCATAGACATGTTTTATGCCATTTAATAAAAACCCATTTTTAAAAACCCATTGACTTTGGGTCGATGGAACCGGAAGGGCTAAAATGCTAACTAGCTTCTGCGTTTTGGCCTACAAATTTACATCATACCTGCACCTCTCTCTATAGGCAGCGCAACTCCCATAGCTGTATAAGCGCTGCCACTCACTTCGATCCTGTTGCTGGTGGTCTGAAACTGCTGCCTCTTAAGATTTTCATGTGTTTCCATAAGAGTTTTCATGTTATGCAGCAAAGTGATAAAAAAAAATCAAGGGACGTGTATAATATTACAAAACCACTTCCTAAAATGTGAAGGCAGCTATATATGTTTGTTTGTTTTTTTGGTTTTTTTGTATACAGACTAATTTATATAGTTTGTTAAATTGTAAAGTCAAAATATTGCCCACAATTATAATTATTATTGGCTTTTATTTATTGGACTGAAGGCAAAACTTATGATTAAAATGTATTATTTTCAAAGTATTTGTTTTTGTATTATGTTGAGTGTATATGTTTATTCTTAATGTTAGACTATAATGGCGTTTTTAATGATATAAAATGTGTTTGTATTGCTCATAATAAATATAACTTATTCTAAAAATATATGCACCAGCTTTACCGAATATAGTACTTTTTAATTAAGCAAGCCAAAGGTGACTTTGGTGAACTTTTATTTATTACTTTTTTTTTTACAGTTACAGCACAAATAAAACCATAATAAATTGTGACTGTTGTAAAGAAGCACAGATGGCAATGAAAAAAATAATAATCTTGCTGTTAAAGTACTAAACATTGGTTTAGTCCATAAAAGTCCATAAAGATGTGGTCCTTTAATTGTAGAAAGCTTGATGGGCATAGAAAGATTTTACAATATCCGTCTTCTGCGTGATGCCACTTATAATTTCTGTTATATATATATATATATATATAACTGAAGAATAAGTTAATAATTTAAGCCAGTTAAAGATCTAACAAAATGTTGAGCTCAATTACACATTAATTCAGAGGACGAGTCTTGAAGGGCACAGACATCTGTGTGTTTGTTTTATTCAAACCACTACCACATTATGAGCGTTATGTAATCATGCCTCAAGCTTTGTTTGTCAGCTACAAAACGTTTGGTTTGGTGTTCTGCTTGCTGGATCACTTCATGAGAAGGCAAGCTGAGTAGAGGAGACTCGCATCAATGCTGGGCGTAACGCTTTTGTTGAGGACGTCTGCCCTTGTAACTGAATGTGCTTCTCAGACAGATTTGTGGTTAATCTGTTCCTTACTTTCTGTCCTGAGGTCAGAGGCATTGTGCTCTTCACATGCCCTGTACTTCTCCGGTACATGCTGTGACCAGTGTCAACATGGTTTGACTTCTGTGAAACATGATCTGACTGCGATTACAATTTATTTGCCTTCTGTCTCGCTTGAAATAAAAAAGCTACACAGTAGGGGCCGGATTCACGAAAATCTTCTTTGAGTTAAGAATTTTTTGGGGGAATACAAACTTATTTCTCTTAAGTTAGAAAATAAGAAGAAATTGGTAGGTAAGGTCGAGAAACTAGTAGATTGTAAAAGTATCCAACAGAGAAACTTCCGGCCGGTATGTGCCTCTCCTCTTTGGAAATGAGTGAGTCAGCCGGGTACGCGAGGGAGAGTGACAGTCGCCCAGCCAATCATTGCATTCGTTCTGAATGGAAAGTGTAGTGTTTATCGCAGCCCTGATAGGACTACAGATTCATGATTTTTATACATTCCTTTTCAGAGTACTTGCATTTTAGATATTGGTATATGAAGACAGTCTAAACAAATTTATGTTTTAGAAACAATCTGCCCTGCCTTTAAAAAGAATGTTTCGTGAATCCGGGCCCAGGTTATTAAGGACAATTGTTGAGCACATTATGTTTTTGTTCATGAAATGGTTTTGCAGGTTGGACTGGATTTTTTTCGCCTGCTTTATTGGTTAGCTACTTTCTTGTCTCATTTGTTTACATGTTCAGGCTCATCTGAGTTTTCTTTTATTTGGTTTAGAGCCAGGTATCACACATGGTTCATATAGTTCATGGTGCTTGAATTACTTGAATTTGACTTTGAAATCGAAGTCGTAGAAAACCCTTGAAAACGGCCATATTTATAAAAAAGGTGCTTTAAAAGTAATTGAATTATTGAAAAACAATATATGTGAAATTAGTGTTTAATTTTATTTATCGATAAAACAATTTTTCGCGCAAAATGAACGCCGCAGCCTTTCTGATATAGATATAGAGCCCTTTTCGAATGGCTATGAATGTGATATTGCTCCTATAAATATCCAAGTATGATAGAGCTTTCATTCCTCGGGTCAAAAGAGAAAAACAAATGGGGGATATCTTTGTCTTTTAGTATCCTTTCAATGATAAAGTTTCCCAAATCATTGCATGTGTTGGACTTTATTTGTACCATATTGGTTTATTTATTTACCTTTTTTTTTTTAAAGGTAATAAAGATATTTTTTGATTAGTGAGATCTCTGATTGCAGTCCTTGAAAACCAAAAAAAGTAGTGCTGCTTAAAGTCCTGGAATTGAATTTTAGAGTACTTGTAGGAACCCTGATCACAGTGCAGAGCTCCAGTTAACTTTGTAATGTGAATCACGATCAATACCTGCGTCATATTGTGTCATTTTGATGAAGTTCAGTTTGTTTTCCTTGACCTCACTTTTATACTCTTGACTCTTACAACATCCCGGAAGGTTGTCTGGTCAGCAAGCGTTGCTGACGCGCACACACATATTTGCGTTTAAAGTTTAGTTTGAACTGGATTTGTTGCCTTAAACAGCAAGTGTAACTGCAGGTTTCATCATTTTGTAATTAGAGAAGTAGATTTTGTCTCTAATCTGGAAGCCCTCAACCTTTTTTGGTCCACAACCCAACCAAATTTCTATGTTCTGAAATTCTTACAACTTGTATTGAAACATTTTTATTATTATATAAATATGTTTTTTCTTTAATGTATTATTGATGTAGAATCTAAATAAATTAATATACAGCACCATTCAAAAGGTTGGAGCGGGTAAAAAAAAAAAACATTTTTGAAAATAGTATCTTATGCTAACCACGGGTGCATTTGTTTAACCTCAAAATTAAAGAATTAAAAATGACTACTTAAAGAAGTTTTCTATTTGAATATATTTTAAAGTTTGCTTTCCTTTGATGATAAAGCTGAAATTTCAGCATCATTACTTCAGTCTTCAGTGCCACATGATCCTTCAGAAATCATTCTAATATGCTGATTTGGTGATCAAGAAAACATTTCTTCTTATCTATATTAAGAACAATTGTGCTGCATAATTTTGTGGAAACTATGATTTTTCAGTGAAAATTCCTTGTGTTAATAAAGTTAAAAAGAGAATTTATTTGAAATTGAAATAATTTGTGTCATTATAAGTGTGTAAATGTATTTAAATGTAACATTTCTATTTTAAAAAAAATGTTTTTAAATTTCTTTCTGTAATTGAAAAAGAAAAAAAAAATCTTGCTTTTATGTAGGACCAGCAGTCACAGTTGTTTTGCTTTGTTTACAGATGTGGTGGAACTGTAGGTGCCATCATGACCTGTCCCCTGGAGGTGTTAAAAACCAGACTACAGTCATCTGGCCTCACTCTCAGACCAGTTTTCCAGGTCCATTTAGGCTCATTCAATGGTGCTGGAGTCATTAGACCGGGACCTGTCACCCCTGGCTTACTACAGGTGTTACGGTAAGCAAGAAAAAACAAACAAAATGACATCGTCATCCACCCCGAACACGAATGGGCCTGAGAGTAGATCCGGGTCCTCTTTTGTATGCATTTGATCTTCTACATGAAGGCAGATTAAAGCAACTCTTATCCTGCTGTTAGCTGCTGCTGTGGATGATGATGTGGGGGTGTTTAACTGCCAGCTGCTGACGGCCTTATGTAATAGCAAGAGCTCAGAAGTGTTCTCTGTAAATGTCTATTTTGGGTAGCACTGTCACATGATGCCTTCTTGCTGTACTCAAATTACTACCCGCAAACATGTCCCTGACTAAGTGTCTCTGAGGAATGTACGGGTCTGGGTGACTCCAGTATGTAGTGACATTTCAATTTACTTGAACAGGTTCAATATCTTCCTTGGGAAAAATGACACCATGTCTGTCCCTTTATTCGTCATGAGGAAGCATTTGCCTTGTGAATCATTCTTCATTGTTTTCAGTCAAGTGATGAAGTAAATATGGAATTTTTCAATTGTTTTTCCTTGTAAAAAGTGATGTATTATCAACCTGTGATGAGAAACAGCTCTTCAGGAAAGCAACTAAGCAGCTAAGACAATAGTAGTGAATTATATATATTTCTAAGGAGGGTTTGGTGTCATATGGGGTGATCATAAAGGAAATTGATAATAATGTGTGTGGTTATTTGTCTACATACAATCTCTCTACACTCATCAGGTCAATTCTAGAGAAAGAGGGACCAAAATCTCTCTTCAGAGGATTGGGTCCAAATCTGGTTGGTGTTGCACCCTCAAGGTAATGGTTCAATTCAGTTTTTTGAAAATCAAGATTAAGAATTTAATGTCATGGTTAAATTTGATCAAAGTTAATTTGTAGAGTGGCTTGCTTTCCCAGTCAGGCTCAGAGGTCATTTTAAATAATAAACATCTTCTGTTTCCTGGTACAAGACTGTCCAGTAGTAAAATGAACTTGTGAAATGACAGGACTGTGTTTGCCGCAACAGATTTGTGACATTAATATTGACAAGTCATAAAATAATAAGGATACAGTCTGACTTATTTTGTTGACAAAAAGATGCAGATTGACATAAAATAATAACAAAACGTTAAACGAAATTCTATCCAGTTGTATTAATTTTAACAAAAACAGATATTTTTGAACAAGAAAAAGAAGTTGTAAAAGATGAAAATTAAATCCTTGTTGTTTTATTCTTTAGCTAGTTTAATAAGTAGCTAATTTCTTAAATTATATTATTAGTGTTTTGAGAATTTTATTTTTTATTACAAAAAATGTCTTCATAAATAACCATACTTTGCTTTTTTTCCATTTTTATTTAAAATATAATATTATAATTTCTCCATAACAATAACCATACCTTTCCTTGTAGCATTTACTTTGAATTATGAAAAGGTTGTGTTAAGATAAGATAAAGTGTCAAAATTCATAGTAGTGGTAGTGGTAGTAGCAGTAGTATTAATAATAATATTTATAAATTATTTTTCTTTTTAAGAAAAAAAAAAAGAAATATCTGAGAACAGATATTGTTCCTGAGAACAAAAATCTATGCTTGTATACTGCTGTTATGATGTCATCGTATCCCACAGTCATCATGGCAGTAGATCTGGGTGCTTATTCAGCTCTGCGTGCATTCTGTTCCAGACATTCAGCAAAGAGAACGTACTGCACTTTCAGGAACTCTCATTGCAAGCTGTTTGGCTTGATAAAACATTGGCAGCATTTTCGTGTGAATCTCCCTTCTTCATATTAAAAGGAACTTTGCAATCACGCGTGGAGAGAGGAAGCAGGGGGTGACCGGTGATGAGTTCAACAGAATAAATCGCTTATGTACTATTTCTGTTCTTCTTCAGGGCAATCTATTTTGCTGCTTATTCAAAGTCAAAAGAGACTTTCAATGGCATCTTTGTGCCGAACAGTGGAGTCGTCCACGTGTCCTCAGCAGGCTTTGCAGGTGAGGCCTTAAGGTTTTTAAGGAACGTCTATTCAATATTGCCCAAACAGTTTCCCAGAACTCGAGAGGAAAAGTTATGCAACCGTTTGATGCTTACAAAGAAAAGTTAATGTTTGGATCCCTAATTGCTTTGTTTTCCTTTCAGCATTTATCACAAACTCGCTGATGAATCCCATCTGGATGGTCAAAACAAGAATGCAGCTTGAGAGGAAGTATGTTAATGCTGTAGTTTCACCCTTTCTTTACTCTCTACAGGGAACTTGCATGAGGGCATGACACAGTTTCTGTATTAGATCCTTGAGTTGTGGCCTATTTGCATGTGAGACGTAATGCATTACCAGATACTGTGAGGATAATGAGTTTTAAGCATGGGATGTACAACTCATTAGCACAGTCTTCCTCTTACGCAAACATCATGATGATAAGCATGTGATCCAATCTGCCGCAGTACAAATATCCACCTTGACGCACCAGTCGAGGCTTAGCATGCATGTTCTATAATTATGCTATAAAGAGTGCCGGCCGTCGGCTGCTAGGGTCAAATGGGAGAATTATATCAGGTGGTACGCTGAAAATAGTCTGCCATTTAATTCTCCCTTCCACCCTACACGCAAACCACATTGTGCAATGCAAAAATAAGTTACAAGTGAACATTATAAAGTCTAAGACCTTGATTTTAGTATTCATGCTCCCACGGGTCCTTGAAATCCTTTAAAGTTTGTGAATATGAAAAAAAGATTTCAAGGCTCTGAAAAGTTGAAAGTTTGAAAATAAACATGCATAGAGACAGGTCCTTGAAAGTGCTTGAATTTATTTTGTGTTGGAAGTTCTCTGTAAAGTATTCCATATTATTCCCTCCGGTCTTCTAATGTGTTATTTCGTCCTCTTTGTCTTCCAGGGCACGTGGGGAGAAGAAAATGAACGCGTTACAATGTGCGCGGTATGTGTACAAGACGGAGGGTATACGAGGTTTTTACCGGGGCCTGACGGCGTCGTACGCTGGCATCTCGGAGACAATGATCTGCTTCCTCATTTATGAGACGTTGAAGAAGTACCTAGCGCAGAGTCGATTCACCACTCCTGCCACCGACACTGAAAAAGGGGCTTCAGATTTCCTGGGCCTCATGTTTGCCGCTGCATTTGCCAAGGGTTGCGCCTCCTGCATAGCTTATCCACATGGTAGGTTGTTATTACCTATCAGCCAGTCTGTCTAAATATTTTCATAGATTGCTTCCTCTGTAGCAGTAGTACCCGAACTAAACAAGTATGTGAGGTGACGGAGGTCAAATAAATGACATCCAATCAAATGACCTCATCTTTTGAGGTCAAAACCATAGACTGGTCAAAACTGACTGCATCCACACAAGCAGTACATATGATGAGTTGCATGCAAAGTATAGCAAATCGTTCTACATTACTGCCGTTCTCAACAATATTCTATTGTAATTGGTGTTTAGCACTTACTAGAATGAAGAACAAATATTTACACAAACTGTGCATAGAGATCGATTTAAGACTCAAATGCTTTTTAAAACAAAAGCATACACACTGTGAGTTCTTGTTTTTAATGGTAGTAATATGCACTTTTCACAATATAGATTGCATCAAAGCAGCTTCATAGTATCAATCAAAACATAATAACAATGTTCGTTTCTTAGTGGAAAAACATCCACGTTTGGTAGAGCTGATCAAGGGTATTACTGATTGGTTAATTAATTTGAATATGCCCAACTGAGCAAGCCAAAGGTAACAGTGACAAGGAACCGAAAAACTCCATCAGGTGACCCAATGGAGAAAAAAAAAACCTTGGGAGAACCCAGGCTCAGTTGGGGGTCAGTTCTCCTCTGGCGTTTATGAACTAGAGGCCGGATTTACAGTAACTGATAGACGATAGACTCGATGACTCGCTCATTAAAACAGTGACTCGCCACCACCTACTGGTGGTTTTAGTTTGATATCTCTAGTCTAAGTATCACTTTGTTTTTACCATAATTTCACATTTCAACTTTCATTTAACCTTCAAATGGTCTTTGTTTCCTGTTTACACTTCTGGGCTTCGGGGTCTATACGATATACGACCCCAACAAATTATTAATTGTACAAAAAATATACATTTTTATTCATACAAATATATATATATATATATATATATATATATATATTTGTTTGTTTACTTATCATCTATTTATTAATGCTGTGTTTTTGGAGATATAAAGTACTTTTGTATCCATATACCACACAATTCCTCAAACACACCATTAACTTGCATTTGAATTTTTGAAATATTGTTTTTTTTTTTTTTTTATGATACATTGCATTTATGCTCTAGTACTAGGCCTTCATCTCTGAGTAAAAATTTTCAGATTTATGCCGTATTTATTTAGTTTTTTTCCACATTTCCCATTCATTTCAATGTAGGGTCATATTGACCCCAAAAAAAACATTTTTTTTACATGCCTTCAGAACAACCGAATCAAGCCCAGTTTTTTTTTTGTGTGTGTGTTTATAGATAGATATTGTATGAAAAGTCACAAAATCTTATTCCACTGAGATGAAGGGAACCTTTTTTTTTTTATTAAGTAAAAGTCGATTGGGGTCGTATAGACCCCATGACCCGATTGAGGGCTACAACATTATCTCATAACATTATCTGTGCCTTATAGTATTATATTTATTAAAAGTGACAGCAAATACTTTTACATTATTACAAAAAATATATATTTTTCAAATAAATGCCGTTCTTTTGAGCTTTCTATTCAAAGAATCCTGTAAAAAAGCACCACAGTTTTCACAAATATTAAGAAGCACTGAAAAGACTGGAGCAATCATGCTGAAAATTCAGCTTCGCCATCACAGGACTGAATAAAACTTTACAATATTACAATTTTATTTATATGTATGTATATATAATGACATTTTCAGGAAAACTGATTTCTCATTAGCATAATGAAACGTACTGAAACTTTTACCTCTCCTTCGCACTGTTAATGACCATCCTTTCCTGGTGTGTCTTCCAGAGGTCATTCGGACGAGACTCCGAGAAGAGGGAAGCAAATACAAGTACTTCTTTCAGACGGCGCGCCTTGTGGCGGTGGAAGAGGGCTACGCGGCTTTTTACAGAGGACTCATTCCACAGCTTATCAGACAGATCCCCAACACAGCCATAGTGCTGTCTACATATGAGCTCATTGTCCATCTGCTGGGTGAACCCTCCAAATGAACCTGCACACAACAAGCACACAAAAAATACTTTTGACCTGCAGCTAACGTGAACCGAATAGAATCCATCATGGATGGGGATTTTTTTTTTTGAATTACCCAAAGACTTTAAACAACTTTTTTATTTAAGTTGAATGCTTGTTATTGGACCTGTTTTGCTTGTTTGTGTTCTGTAAGTGGCGCATATTGCATAACTCTTTGTGTATACTGTATCAGTGTACAGAAAAGGTCATCTGAATATACAAATAGTGCTTTAAGTTAACTAAATTATTCTTATTTTTAAGTAGCAGTATTTTGTTGCAGTCCATTGAATTCTTTGGATCTAGGATATGGTACATGTCCAAGGGTTTTGGAGTTAATCATTGGTGGATCCAGTTTTTATGTTCTTGGAAGGAATGAAAATGATACTGAAATTACGGCATAGAATAACTTTTTAGGAGCCGATATGCTCATGTTGCAATATTTTGTAATACTTTACTGCTTCGTGACACCTGGTAGCATTCTGGAGTTTGAACAATTAATTCCATTCACCTCTTTGCTAGAAATGTTTCATCTGTTTACTGTACGTTCGATTTTTCAACTTTTACAGAGAAAGAGGGCCTTGATGCATATGCTACTACTGTTGGTTTAATTAAATTATAAAATTGTTTTATTTTTTTGTTTTTGTTTGAAATGCATAGTTGAAATGAGTCCTATAAATAAATGCACCTTTTTAAAGTCTGTTGGGATGAGTTTATGAGTGTTGGCAAGATTTTGAAAATGACAGGATCCCAGCTGTTTACTTGAAGCAACATGAGGTTACAAAACAAAGAACATGATCTTTGAGCCTACTAGTAGTAGATGTCTTATCTCCACAAGATATTGTAACAATGCTGTACACAAAGTGAGAGGCACTTATGAATCATTTGTAATTTAGAAGAGAATGATCAAGTAATGTCAGCATTCGTGCTTTTAATCATGTTAATTACAACTGAACCTATGATTACTGATATGATACTAAATTTTAGATTAAACTTTAAGGTGATTGAAAGATAAGAATGCACTGTAATGCTGTAATGTCTCTGTAAAGCTTATAAATGGCTTTTACATACGTTGCCTCAAGAGGGCAGTTGTACACCATACACTATCATTTTATGCACCGCGCATATAGCAGCAATGCAAACTCCTAAGAAGGAAACCGGTCGAATAGAGATAAAGCTAATGGCTAAAAGTTAAAGAAAAATCCTGCATATTTCATAGTATATACTTTTTTAAAGTTCTAAACAATATGAAATAATAAAAAATGTTGTTACTGTTAAATATGCAGCATTTTTCATTAACATACTAATTATGTTATTTTATAATTTAATTATTTATAGTTCAATATTTATAATTTTATATTTTAATTACATATTTAATTATCAAAGTTTTAGATCATTATTTTGTTTAGAATGTTTGTACTAAGTCCAACTTTTATTTTGACACGCACTCATGACCTGGATATGACCATGTTGTAGATTGATGCGCGCTTCTGGTGCCGCATGACCTACTCCAGCGCGTGGTTTCTACTAAATAACACTACTATTAATACCCCGTTTTGCAATGGAGGCCTTTAACCAAATATTACTACAATATCCGCCATTTGTAGTTGGTGGTGTCGGAGCGACGGCGATTGCTGCAGGAGGAGCGCTGATCTATAGAATTGCAACCAGGTATTGTAACCCTGCCCATAGCATAAGATGTCGCTGGGCCTCGTTTAACACACGAGTTAGTTAGAGCTATAAACTACACTGCGATTGCTTTTTACGATTCACTTCAATTAACATGCACAGCAGCACTATTTGCATCAGTTCTGCAAAAAGCGTGTGCTCGCAAGGCGCGCAGCCTTTAAGTGGCGCGCGCTGTACAAACTAGTGCTACAGCTTTTAAAACAGACTAAAAATTACCTATTATATTAATAGATTCCACCAAAATGTCATAGGTACTACGGTCATGGCTACTTCTGTAAAATAACGATAAAGTAATGATCGAGTCTCTTCCGAATCTTTATGAATTCTCATTGAAATGCCTTTTCTGATTGTACTGTTGGTTAGTACCATAGTGATATCTATTGATGTTATTGTTATTTTGTCGGAAAACTAATTACAATGGTTAGATATTCAGTGAATAGGCTAAATCATATTTTGTTAATACTATACCATGGTATTAATTTACACCTTTAAATTATCTATGGAGTAGTAAGATATGTAAAGCTTCCCCTGAATTCGCATTCATCCACATTTCTGCCATTTCATTAAAAAAATATGCACTACTTGACTTGATGTTGATGATGTTATCATCACTGGCTGGGTTTTTCAATTTAATCAGGCCCTTATCAGCTCTAAAATGAGTCAACGAATCATCAATTAAAATCAATCAAACTATAGTTGTGGTGGTCATGTTACTGTTAGATATTCAGTCTCAGGTCCTGCAACACTGATTGATTGTACTGTTTGAAAAAAAAGAAAGGAAAAGAAATCCCAGTTTTGCATTAGATTCAAAGTTCAGGTTTTATATTACTTTCCAATGACTGTCTTACCTGTCCCATGGGAATGAATGCAACTAAAAACACTGGACTACTGGACTACTATCAACAGGACATAAGCTGAATGATACAATTGACTTTTTTATGTTATGTATAAATCTCAGTAGAAGTGTGATTCATTAGACGAATGCACTCTAAAATACTGTAGTTTGATTGGATACACAACTTTTGATTTCAGCAAATAAAAATATATGGATGCATTTTCTCTTCTCATTTATTTTAAGCTATAAATGGTTATATATTTACTTGCCTTTGCTGTTAGAGTTTTACCCCCGTACTCTGCAGAACAGACAGTAGTGGAAGAACCACTTGTGGTCTGTCAGGTCATGTTAATGGAATTACAGTTTTTATCTGTTTTTAATAACTTGCAGCAGTTCTTCTAAAAATGACCCTTTTTATTTTACAGGAAGAAGCCAAGTCATGTCCAAGTGAATTGTTGGTTCTGCAATCAGGACACAATTGTTCCCTATGGGAACAGAAACTGCTGGGATTGTCCATACTGCGACCAGTATAATGGATTTCAGGAGGTATTTGCATTATGTTATGAGATTTATAAAATGCATAATGCATTACATGTATATTTTTAATAACTGTTTTTTCTTATTGAGGATTCTTGTGTGATTCCAGTTTTCAGCGTCATACGATCTGTCAGAAATCTCTAAAGAAACATTTCTTATTATTGTCATCAATCAGTGTTAAACAGTTGTGCTGCCTCATTTTGATTTATTTTTTGGAAAATAATTTAAAATAATTCCAGTATTATTTGATGACTTAAAATATTTCTATTACGATTTCAAATAAATGTTAATAAAACTTTTGTCACATTATAAACATCTTAACTGTCACATTTGAACAGTTTAATGCATTTTTGTTAAATTAAAGTATAGGTTTGGGTGATATACCAGTAGTCACAATAAACAGGTAGAGATTTTGGACTAACATCTTTATCGCGGTTATGCTCACATTGCCATGCTCTAACGTCAAAAAGCTTATCGTTTGAATGTGTTTATAAGCCTTTAAGTTTAAAAACAAGATATTTGATTACGTTCAAGAGCAATAACCTAAACTAATTTCAATATATGAGAGATGATTTCTGAGCACACACCCATACAAACCGGAGTTCTTTTTGGCGCCTTATTGGCCTTGAACGTTCAAAAACACACAATTTGTGACAAAATCTGTGTTTTTCTGCATTGTTGTAATCCACATAAAATTCAATATGGTGTCTATCCTCACCAAGGTCTATAAATGTACATTTAGTGTCAAGCAAGTGAGTCTTTGTTTTGCGCTTCTTTTTTTGATCTGTAGAACGGGGACTACAACAAACCCATTCCTGCTCAATACATGGAACATCTCAACCATGGTGTTTCCGCCGGTGTCCCTGAGTCACCGAAGACTCTGCATTGGGTCAATTGCCAGATGCTTCTGTGCAAGAAGTGTAACAACAACCAGACACTGAAGATTAAGCAGCTGGCCTCGTTCATCCCCAGGGATGATGTAGGTTTATAACTGACTCGTTTGATTTCTTCCTTTCAAGGCAACCAAGGGTTAAAGCTTGTTGCTTAATTAGATGAGCTTTTTATACAATATGACATTCAATCTAAACATTTTAATCCTTTAAAATAAGCTTTTAAAAGGTCTGTTTTTATAATGTGAAAAGCTTGTAACATGCATGCAACCAGTAAAATTAAAAGCCATATGTCCACCGTAATGGCAGGAAAACTATGATGAGGAGATCGAAGTATATAAGCACCACCTCGAGCAGACCTACAAGTTGTGCCGGCCGTGCCAGACGGCAGTGGAGTACTACATCAAACACCAGAACCGACAGCTGCGGGCTCTGCTCTTCAACCACCAGCTCAGACGCAGTCGGGATGCTGATAAAGCCTTTATTAAGGTGGTGATCTCTATATATTTACATCAAGCCACAGGACTTGACATGAAAATTACAGGAAGATTTATGTTTTTACACCTCTCTGAAGTGTATCTTCGAGAATATTAGGAGCTTGATTAGGTGCCAGGAGCTTGACATGGAAAAATGCTCTGAATTTAGATGTTGCCTAGATAAAACTGT
This sequence comes from Pimephales promelas, assembly GCF_988280905.1. Classification (NCBI taxonomy): domain Eukaryota; kingdom Metazoa; phylum Chordata; class Actinopteri; order Cypriniformes; family Leuciscidae; genus Pimephales; species Pimephales promelas. Next base: position 22,889,097 of record NC_142788.1, on the reverse strand, counting down.
TAAACCTGGGTTGCATTTGTAGCATGTATCAGGTTTGATTAATGATTACTCTGGTTCTAGTGTTTTCTTAAAACGCAGATAAATGTGTGGAAGTGATTGCCAGAGATAAGGAAAGACCTGTTCTCACTTGCTTCTTTTGTTTCCTTCTTATTTTTTTTGTTACAGCTACTGTTGATTCACATTTCGTCTTTAATCAGACATGGCATGCAAGTACTAAGTGCTATTCCCATATCAAGTTTTTTTTTCTCTCTCTTTTGTACAGAACACTTACTCCCTCAGCACGCCGACCTGGTTGATCTTGCTCAGAATCCTTGCGTTTCTCGCCGGTGCCTTCCTTGTAGCTGTGGCTTTGTGTGGATCTGGAGATGTGGCCTCCTCTTTCACGCAGACCTTAAGCGGAGTCGCCCCGCCTAAACCTGCTCTCCAAAACGACAGTGAAAGCAAGACTGATGAGGCCAAAAAGATGTGGGACGATCTGGTGGGTCTTCTTCCGGAAGAGGCCGTGGAGAACGTTCGACTCATCTGGCAGTCCGGAAGTGACCATCAGATGGCCGTGGCCTCTATTGGTGTCCTAACATGCATCACAGGGGTCCTAATGGCAGGACCTGTCAGGTGAATCAATGAAAAATATACATATTTGTTTGTTTTTTTATTAAACATTTGATATATGTGTGTATATATAATATATGTATGTATATATATTCGTAAAACAATTATATATACATATATTTATTATACAGTATATGCAGTATAGAATGTGGAATGTGTGTATATATATATATATATATATATATATATATATATATATATATATATTAGGGCTGTGCAAAAATTAATTGCGATTAATCGCATCCAAAATAAAAGTCTGTGTTTACATAATGTATTTGTGTGTGCTGTATATAATTATTTTGTATATATAAATACCTATGCATGCATGTATATATTTAAGAATTATTTGCGCTTAAATTCTGTATATATATATATATATATATATAAATACATAATCTATATTATATAAATATAAATATTTTATATATGAATAACACATTTTCTTAAATGTATACATGCATGTGTGTGTATTTATATATATATACAAAATAATTATATACAGCACACACAAATATATTATGTAAACACAGACTTTTATTTTGGATGCGATTAATCGCAATTAATTTTTGCACAGCCCTAATATATATATATATATATATATATTGTATATATGCGTGTGTATATGAAGAGTTCAGATGCAAAAGCCTCTAAGTGCCATTTGAAATTTTCTTCTTTAATGATGATTTTTGTCAAGCTTGTATATTTAAGTTCAGTGATTTCACTTAAATGGCAATGATAATTACCTATTAATTGTTATTTAAGTGAAATAACTGAACTTAAATATACAAGTTCGACAAAAATCATCATTAAAGAAGAAAATTTCAAATGGCATTTAGAGGCTTTTGCATCTGAACTCTTCATATATATATATATATATATAGGATATATGTATGCAGTACACACACACACACACACACACATGTATGCATATAATTACTTTTATTTTTATCTTTTTAAAGGTTGAGGAGGATCGACGCTGTGGCATCTGTGCTTTGGCTCCTCGTCATATGTTTTTACCTGGCCGAGTGTTACCTCAAGACGGACATCCCTGACTGGTTGGAAACTGTCAAGTTTGGCATCACTTCTGTGTGTTGTCTGGTGGGATTCGCTGCCGCTGTGGCAACGCACAAATCCACGAGTCAAAGAAGAGCCAGAGGTCACAGGTCAGAATCTGAGCAGTGACACTAAGCTAAGATATTTTATGGGACACTTTTGGGACATGTAGAAACAGGGGTTTGATTTTTCTCAGATTGTCCTTCCAACTGTCTTCAGTTCATACTAAAAAAAACTAATACACTCACTCAGTATAAACCTTCATGACCAGACACTTGCTAAATAGGCCTTCAAAACTGTACTGATAGATAAAAGAAAATCTAGTCTGTGTGTGTATTGCCTTTTTTTCTTGGCTAGAGCATGACTTGCCCCGAATTTGATAAAGAGGCAGAACATCACAATTTCAGACATTTTGCATTAACAGCTAAGGTAACTGGAAATGATACAGACTAGTTCTATGAGTTCTATGAGTGAATGTTTTTTTATGCATGTGGCTGTGGATAATACTGTTATTGCATTATTCACCAAGAAATTGAAATGGTGCTTGAGGAATTGGGAATTTGTCCCACTCCATGTATACTTGTACTGAGTACTAAACCCCTGATCCATTGCAGCATGGAAGTGGCTTAACATTTATGAAACATCATCTACAACTTAAAATGCCTTGCTGTGTCAACTATATGAAAAAAACTAAAACAAAGATAGTGTATTATGCCAATACTGCACAAATCTCATATTTGCAATCTAACAAATTGAGTTGCTAACGCACAAACACGTTATATTTAAGCTCAAGTGCTCTCGGTTTTGATGTTTGGCTACAGCAGAACACATTTGAGAAGTCTATGTCAAATATTTTTGCCTTGAGCCTCTCTCAACTAGAATCTACATTAACCTGAATTTCCAGTCATAAAGTCTGTCTCCACCACCAGTTTGCAATTATTACATCAATACAGAATTTATGCAATATTTTATTTTTAAAGACACAGAAAATTGGCTAACCAAGTACTTTGCATAGCACTATGCTTATTATATTGTGAACATTATTACACTATACTGTAAAATGTAACAAATGCACTACATTTTATTGCATGCCATTTAGTTTGAATATTACTAACCACTAAACCTCAGTAACATGTAGCCATCTCGTACAAAAAGAGACACATTTTCAAAACTTTAACGATCAAAGCTTGTACTTTCTTGTAATTTTCTCTTAAGTATTGTACTTTTGCTGTATTTTAGAAACGTGTGACATCATGTGACAGTACGACCATAGATTGAATGAATGTTTTTGTAGATTTTCATCACTGTATTTCCCACGTAACTGTATGCATGTGGCATATGCTGTGAAGTTTGTTTTTGCTGTGATCGAAGTACTAATGCGACTTAGACGTTTACCGTCTGCAACTTTTCTGTTATTTAAATCAAGTATGTTTTCAAGTGTACCTTGAGCTAATTTCCATTAGACGTGGATCAACTCATACAAATCTTGTGGTACTCGTCCACTCCCAACATACTATAAGTTCTTGACATGCTTGTTTGTGAGACAAGCTATAATATTTAGCATTTTGTTGCCAAAAGGTGACATGTGCCAATGCAAAGCTCCATTAAAGGGATAGTTCAGCCAAAAATGAAAATTGTCATCATTTACTCACCTTCATGTTGTTCCTGTTCCTTTAAAGGTATACTCCACTTTTTTGGGAAATAGGCTCATTTTACAACTCCCCCAGAGTTAAACAGTTGAGTTTTACCGTTTTCGAATCCATTCAGCCGATTTTCTGATATTTAGAAGAATATCAGTAACCAGACAGTTTCTGGTCTCATTGACTCCCATATTAGGAAAGAAAATATACAATGGAAGTCAATGAGACCAGAAACCTGTATGTATTTCTTTCTTCTGC